>NW_022631376.1:0-113670 GCF_010015895.1 Lontra canadensis
AGAAAAGAAAAGAAAAGAAAAGAAAAGAAAAGAAAAGAAAAGAAAAGGAAAAAAAAGACCGGCTCTGCCAGATCATTCTAGTCTGAACAGGCCTGGGAAGGGATGGGGTTGGCAAAAGATCCTAAAACAAGCTTCTAAAGGCAAAACCACTTAGGACCCATAAAGACAGACTCAGACTAGTTTCTTAAGAATAATATTTAGCAATTAGACACATGCCTTTAATCCTTCTCAACGAAAACCATTTTTTTTTACACAATCACTGGATGAAAACATAAATCATCTTACTCATTAAAAACGCTCTGAGAAAAAAAGATAATTTTCACCTAAGTAACAGCCTTCTTATGGACAAGTTCCAGAAATTAACTGAACTCATCCACATGCAAATGCATCTCGCTGTCACTCTCCCCCTCTCTGAAAGAAACCCCCTCAATTCGTTTTGTACAATGTTAGCAGTGTGCCACTGCAGTGAGGAACTCTTATCATCGAAGAGGGGAAAAAAGCAATTTGCATTCTATCAATAGTTTAAAAAAAAAAAAAGAATATCCAAACAAGGTGACTGTTTTCTGAACCTATAAATAACCAAGCAGGCAGCTTCCCCAAGACTCCCTGACTCAGACTTTTATTTAATCAGAATTAACCCATTACGATGCTGCATCATTACTGGGGTCTTTCGAAAATTGGTCTTATTTCTAAGCTTTGTATCATTTTCTAAAGGTACCCGTATCACACACCCCTGAAGTCTGCAGATTTCACTTACAATCAAATCAACATCATGCCTCTGCGCTTTACAAAACTTCGGTCACTGTATGCATTCACAGCATGAGACTTTTCATTTGGTCTCTCTTCACTCTTCCCATCAAGTTTACTCAACTCAAATGGACCTAAGAGGAGTGAATACTTATCCTCCACACACTGCGTGGCCCGCTGCTCCTCCCACTCTGCCACACCCGGCTCAAAGAGGCTCTTCTAGGATTCTAAAAGGCCTTCCCAAAGTCTTCTGGAAAGTTAGCTCCATGCTGCCCAGGGCCAGCTTGCAGATCACTTAGTTGGTATCTCAGCCAGAAACACAAGCCAAATTGCTCTTCAATTATTAGTTTAGAAATGTGTGTCCCTCTGAGAATGGGAGCTCTTTGAGGGTTAAGAACTGAGTTCTATTTTTTTGAGACTGCCCATGTACTACCATAGCACCCTGGATCAGAGTCATCTTTTAGTAAATATTTGTCAAAGGAATCTGAATGAAGTGCCTGGCACCCGTACTAACGTACTTTGAAAAATAAACTAAGGGTTGTCTGACTGGCTCAGTTGGCAGAGCATGGACTCTTGATCTCAGGGTTGTAGGTTCGAGCCCTGTAGGTTCGAGGCTGGGTGTAGAGATTACTTAAAAACAACATCTTTGGAAAAAATAAAATAAACCAGAAAACAGTGAGAGAGCATCTCCATTTCAGGAAAATTCTTCTATTTATTTATCCTTGAAACAACACTTGCTTCCCATCTTAGTTTTATGGTACCTTGCTACAAGATTTGTGGGTGCTGAAAGCATCAAGCTATTTGTAAAAAAAACCCTATTTTCCTAACAGAGTGTAGGCTAGTGATAGCACTGTCTCAGGGTATATGTTCCTAGATAATGCCTTGCAGTACGGAAGAGTCCTGGGGGTTCGGAAAGGCTCTCCTAAATGAATGAAAAGAACAAGGTCTACGGTAGTATGTGGATTTGTTAAAATTATTGGTTTGGGTAAAGGGCTCATACCACAAAGGAAAATGGCAGTCCGCTAACAGATACATGTGAAGATTTGGAGGGACTAACAAAAATGGTTTGAAATGATGGGGGGGCTGCATATATGTATCATGCCTGTTGATATTATCTGATGACCTATGGCTACATACCCACAAGACATTCACCAAGAGGAACAGGATGACAACGTGGGTTCTACTTGTGTAACAAAGGGAAAACAGGAAAGCTAATTGACATTTATAAAGACTGTCCCGATATGTGCTAAATAAAGGAAAAGGGCAGAATTGGCTATTTTTAAACTTCTAGAGAACGGAAGAAAGCCAGTATGAAGTATCAAGTATGTGCTCCCACAGTGATCGCCGCCCAGTGGATGTGTGACCAGTTCAACTGTCATAAAGAAACCAAAAGTTTGGGCGCCTGGGTGGCTCAGTTGTTAAGCAGCTGCCTTCAGCTCAGGTCATGATCCCAGGGTCCTGGGATCGAGCACCACATCGGGCTCCCTGCTCGGCGGGGAGCCTGCTTCTCCCTCTCCCAATCCCTCTACTTGTGTTCCCTTTTTCACTGTGTCTCTATCAAATAAATAAATAAAATCTTTAAAAAAATAAAAAAAGAAATCAAAAGTTTTTCAGGACTCAGGCCTGAAAAGTCATGATGACGGCATTTTTCTCCCCTTCTTCCCTCCTTATGTGTTGACGTTAGACTAGGTCTATGCTCGCAGTGGAAGGTTTTTGCTGTTATATGGATGGTTCTGTCGAGCACACATCAGTGCTTAGAGAAACAATATCCATCTAATTAAAATGAGCCAGATTCAAAACAATGAAGACAAAACTATCCAAAGATGAAGCTCGCTGCTTACAGGTGGAGATGGATTTCTGAGATCATCACAAAAGCAGTCTAGGACGTAAAAATGAAGAGGGATAGTGAAGAGAGTGGGCCATGGAAAAGGACTAAGGGCAAGGAGGAGAGATGTAGGTCAATAGAGTTCAAAGGGAAAGGGGTATAAGGGAAGCCCGACACCCAGCCACCACATGTAGGTACTCATCAACGAGGGAACAGCTTCATGGATGGTCCTGGTAACCAGGTGGAAGAGGAAAAGGTATCAGATGGAGACAACCGGAAGTTGGGAGGGGAAGGATACAGGATGAGTAACTCTCAGGAGTTAAAAAAAAAAAAGTTCGAGAAGGTGAGCATCTGGAGTCCGAGTGAAAGGAAAGACTATTCACAGGCCTGAGCAAAGGCAGGAGATGAAGGAAGGAAGTCTCTCTTCCTGTGCAAGGCTGGGGGAGACGGGGTGGCAAGCTTTATCACTAAGTTGAAAGGGTAAATAACAGAAACACAACTGCTGTTTATATTTATGGTAACACAGGGGAAATCTGGTTCCTCTTTCTAGGAGTGGAGAGAGGGGTCAGGAGAGATAGTTGGCACCAAAGGATAATATAACCTTGAAAGGACTGGCCAAAGAGGATAAGAGAATGTGCGTGTATGTTGGGGGTCGGGGGGCGGGGGAGTCAGGGGTGTCTGGGGAGTGTGGATGGCAAGGTACCACAGTAGTGATTTTCAGTCAAAAAGGAACAGCGAGGAATAGCATTTTCAGAAAATGGCCAGGCATAAGAAGCTTAAAAATGCAGGGGAACCTTCAACTTCTAATGAGAACACACTAGATATAAGTAGGCAAGCCTGGAAGAACCTGATGGGAACCTGAATCACAGGACTGGGCTTTCCTGGCATACCCAGCCTGTGGATTGCCCACACACCCAATGGAGATGTGATAGGCCAGGAATGATCCCAACTCACACCCAAGTCCCAAATCACCTGGTCTGCATCGCAACTCAATGTCCCTAAACCCCCATTTCATTCTCCCACTTACCATTCCTACCTGGCAGGCAACAGCATTGAAACTATTCAAATTTCTTGCTGACGATTACTATTCGCTCTGACGTTATCTCTCTTTTAAGTCCTATGCTGATTATTCAACTTTCTGTGGTATGAGGAACAAATTGTTAAAAAAAAATCCATACAGTGATATATTCTTGCTGAGAGGTCAAAGTCTTCCTACAGCTACAGGCATTCACAGTTAACACAATCCCCATGCCCACCAGACAGCTGGTGTGTCCATCACTTTTCTTTCTAAAATGCCCCTATGGAAGCCACGATGGACCACGGATTTAGGGATGGAATAAATGGAGGTACTTCAAAGGGCAGAATCTTTTTTTTTGGTGAAAAAAAAAAAAAAGAAGAGAGAGAAAAAAAATTCCTTTCATTGACTTTCATCGTTAGGCAAAACCTTAAAATCTCTGTGCCCTCCTATGATTACATCTCCTGATTTTCAAAGGCTGTAAGAAACCTAAAGGAGCTTTAAAACCATGAATAAGAAGTTTAGAAGCTGGAACTCTTGAGACCCAGTCAAGAAAATAAGTCATGTTTTGTATTCAACGTGCCAGGAGGGACAGACTGAAAACTCGTCGGAAAATTGTCATTTTACCAACATATCAAATAACAAGTTACAAAACAGCATTTTCCAAAGTGTGTTCAACTTTGGAGTATTAAACTGAGAGATGATTCCACACACCTACACAGCATTCTTTCAATCTATTCAATTTGGGAAACATAGATGTACCGTATGTTCTTCTTGAAGTTTCCATACAAAGATGAAAAGTTCTGAGAAGTCCTGCAGGAAAGAAATCTATTTAATGTTGTTCAAACCAAACTTATCTGACCACAGTTTTTCCCCGTCTCCTGAAAACATGCTTCGTGAAACGCCATCCTAGAGAGTACAAAAGGCTACAGTGGTTCCCATATCATTTATCACAGAAGCTGGGAGAAGTTTGGTTGGCAAAAGACCGATCACAAAGGAAGAGGGATACTGAAGATAGAGGGCCACTGGATGTGAAAAAGAGCAAAGAAAAAATAAATGGCAGTCAACGTTAGCCAAAGAGGAAAAAGGGGCCAAGCATGGATGGGCCAACCTTGTTGGCTAAGTAAACCCTAATGGCACCCGCCTTCAGCTGTTTTGTGTCCTTTCAAAGCCACCAGTTTCAATCACTGGGAGCCCAACTAAGGACTGTTTAGTATCTTTTAAGGAAGAGTGTAATAAAATAATTTCATTTATTATGAGTGACAATCTTGATGGAAGTCATGACACAACTAAAGGAATGAAGCTCTCCCATCTACCCATTGGTTCTTCAAAGCTGCTCATTCACTGTCATGCCATCAGTAAGCAGGCCCGATAAGGGAATCATGAACATTGTAAATATGAACCCCCACTGTGTTTACGAGCTCCCACAGCTCTTTCACCATATGAGCCTTTGACTTTGACCCTTATGACAATCTGGTAAAGCCCGCAGTTATGTTACTACCCATTTACAGATGGGGAAACAGGATTAAAGATCACGGCCATGAACAGTTCATATACAAACAGAGGGGACTCCTCTGACTGCCTGACAAATCAATGTGCAAAGAACCCTGGCCAAATATTCAATGACAGGAATTTGGGGAAGCAGTAGGGTATGGTACGAAGAATGGTGACATCTGCCCAAAATGTTGGGGACTCTGATCTAGCAAACAGTGTGGCTTCTCTAGGTCTTGGTGTTTCCCAAACAAATGAGAGAATACTGATCCCGCCTGTAAATGGATTATTGAGATGATTGCACAAAATGACATTTATGAAAGTGCTTTACCAATTTCCATGTGCATTGCAAATAGACTGACTTCTCTAACACTGGTACAATAGGAAGGTGGTGTTTTCATGCCTTATCTTTGCAATCAGGACCCTGCTTCAGATGCCTAAGCCCTCCCTCATCATCTGGTGAGCAGTTATGTTGGAGGGCAAATGCTTACAAACCTGGGCAGGCAGCTGACCCCACAGTGCTGGACAAGATCGGTCTTGAACCACTCGTTGCAATGCCCTGGAAACAGGAGGAACTAAAGCTTTCACATTTACTATATTCAGCTTAACTTCGGTTTCTCATCTGTACGAGAAGGTTCTATTTCTATCCCAAACCATTAAAATTTCATCAGATTCCCTCCACCAAGAGATGCGGTGTCTTTATTTTTTTCAAATAAGGACATTGTTAATGCTGTATCTACCGTCGCAGTGATTGCTTTTTTTTGTTACTTTTAAATTGAGGAATAACTAACACATAATCAACTGCACATATTTAAAGTGTACAGTTTGACTAAGTTCTGACACATGCATACACCTGTGAAATCATCACCATAACCAAGACAGTGAGATTATCCCCCCAGCCCCAATGTTCCCCTTGCCCTTTTGTAACCCCTTCCACTTGCCACCCTACCTCTCCCACCCCAAGCAACCAGGAATCTGCTTTCTGTCATTCTAAATGTCTTTGCATGTTCCAGAATTTTATATAAATTCAATCCTACAGTATGTATTTCTTTTCTGTCTGGCTTCTTTCCCTTAGAGTGGGGGTCCCACCATGCTGACTCTATGAACAGCTCACCTCTTCTCATTCTTGGGTAGTATCCATCAGGAAGATACACCACAATATGTTGATGTATTTACCTGCTGATGGACATTCAGGCTGCTTCCAGTTTTTAGCGTTACTTATAAAACAGCTGTAAACACAGCATGTAGACATGGGCTTTCTTGTCTGTAGGAGAGCAGTATCCAGATCCTACGGCATATGTCTAATGATGTAAGACATGGCCAGGCATCTCCAAAAATGTCTGTGCCATTTTACATTTCTACCTAAATGTACTAAGAGAGTTCTAGATCATCCACAAATCTGCCAACACTTTGTATGATCAGCCTTTCTCATTGCAGCCATTCAGATAGGTGTGTGTAGTGGTAGATCACTGGGGTCTTGATTTGCATTTGCTTAATGACTACTGGTGATGAACATCATTGCATGTGCTTATCTGTCACTTGTCTGTGTTCTCTGGGGAAGTGTCTGTTCAAATTGTCTGCCCATTTTCTTCCAGGTTGCTTCCTTATAACTGAAAACTCCATAGGTTTTCACGGATGGTGCAAAACTGGTAATGAAGAACTCAGTCAGAATCTTACACAATTCCTGGTACCCAAGGGGACAACAGAATCCACCAGTGCTGAACTAAAATATTCTCCAAATGCTATGACAAACTTGAAATTCTTTGAAAGCTTGAGAAGGACTGAATTCTTTTTATCGGCACTGCTGCTGAGTCTACATAGCTTCAGAACTCAATCAGGAAACAAAATAATCGTGCATTCACGTACTCTAGTGGTACCTAAAACATCTTAGTTCTTCCTCAGCGCATTAGCTAAAATCCCCAAAATGGCTGTCCAGAAGCCACATTCCACACTTTGTGCTCACTGGATTCTAATCCCCTAAGAGTCCATCTTACAAAAATAATTTATGTCAAACTCATGCCCATGTTGAGAAAGGGATGAAGGCCAAGCCTCTAGCTCTCTGTTCGCACAATCAGTTGCAGCTCAAACGTGATTTGCAAGCACGAAGATGAAGTCTCCTTTAAGATCTACAGGGTAGGCCGCCTAGATCGGGGGCAGCTATGGGCTTTCCTTTGAGGAAAAGCAGGCCTGGTTCTGCTGTGCAGGGCAATTGGTTCTCAGCTCAATTGTTACAGTTGATGTGGGTTTCCTTTTAGATGCCTGGAAAATGACTCCGCTGACCACATCCACATTCTGAAATACTTTTTGAGAACTTGTAACCAAACTGCAGGAACTGACTCATTTTGCAGTGCCCAGCCACCACACAGTTGTTCCCGAATAGACTCCAGTCAAAGGCAGAAATATCAAGGTCTTAGAACACAGGCAGCAAATGGTCTATTTATATGGGGGAAGCAGAAGGGGAAATCCCGGGGTGCATGGGGTAAAACGGCTCAGGCCCCAGGAGACCATCAGACATGAGCAGCCTCAGACAAAGGACCAAAGAGAATACCCAGCTTCATGGGTAACACCCATGTCTCCCTCAAAGCTAGAAGTCAGAGACTGGTGGAAAAGGGACCTTAATACCCAGCTCTCTCTATTTCACCTAGAAAGCGGATTTAGGTGAGAGATGTACGCAGGAGAATTTGGGGGAAATGGGGGCTTGGACTCCCATTCCTGAAATCAGGAACATGCCCCTCATTTCTCAGGAGCTAAGCAGGAACGGACCCCAGGCCAGGGATGCCAGAAAGAAGTAAGGCAAGGAAGGGTCCAAGGCCACCTGGACTTAGGACCAGGAATTTGCGGGTCTCCTGGGGCTCTCCCACATCCTTCCTTATCAGTGCACTTCCTCACCTTTCTCTCTCTGCTCCACATGTACCTCATCCAAAGGGGCTGACTTCCACATGAAGAGCCAACCCTCTACTCCCTTCTTCTAGTACAGAGTTCATACCTCAGGGGGAGGGTGGAAAGGAGCAAACAAGGCCCTCCTCCACCAAACACTCTATCTTCCCCAATTACTAATTTCTCCAACCCACAAGTGAAACTCTCATTCTCTCAGTCAGTTTTAGCCAGAGGCAGTGAGGAAATCCGGTCCAGTTGAACTCAACTATAAATGACAAAACCAGTAACTCTTTTCTGCAGGTGGGTCCCTGGCTCAGAGAATATGAGTGCTAACCCAAATGCATAACTAACTAGTGGAAAGTCAGGCTAGATGCCAAGAGTTCGGGGCTAAAGTCTCAGGAGGTGTGAAGGAAAGATAAACCTGGACAATCTCCACGAAGAGCTATCAAGCCCCTGCGAACCCTTCTATGTGGTCGGATCCAGTGGCATGGTCCGATGTCAATGCAATGACATGTACATAATTTTATGTCTGTTCTGGGGTCACATCAGTTAATATGAAAAGTCCCAGATGACAGAAATCATACATACCTTACACAAAAGGGAGGACTTTTACTATCGGGTAACGATAGGTCTGGGGCTGCAATGCATTTACAGCAATCAACTCCATCTTGAAGAGACTGCAAAAATGTCTTTAACACAATTTTTTAGAAGAGAAAAAGTTGATACAATTCCGCTGCTCCCGATGGGGCAATTGCGTTGACATTCCCACTTCCTCTCTGCCTCCAATGGTAACAAGAGTGCTGCATAAGACAGCTTTTTAATCTGGATCAAACAAATTTTCATACAAAATTATGAGGAAATCTAGCAATTCACTGAACATAAACCTGAGGGCTACGAAAAAGAAAACACAGAATTTTTAACATAGAAGTACTTGAAAACCATGGCAGTTCCAGATTCTAAACTGTTTCACTTGGGTGTGAAATGGGCAAAGACATGGCCCATGGGGAGTGAATTTTTGGCAAGGCTGAAGGGAAGAGAAACACTAGTCACTTGAGGACCCTACACCTCTCTGAGGAATAAAAGTGACAGGAAGAATTACCCTCTTCTGGCTCCTTCCCTGGAAAGGATTTGATAGCTCAACTTTCTCTCAATCAAGGTTTCCGTATCATTTAAATGACAAAAGTAGCACCATAGGCTGGGCTCTCCAGGATCCCTCCATAAATCGCTCCCGCTCTTGGAGTGCCACCTTCCTTCTCTCTAGCTTTCATCTCCTACCCTCTAGCAGCTTCTATGGCCAACGGAGCGCTACGCAATCTGACATTCACTCCCTCCCAGACCTCCTCTGCTACCTTTTCCCCTGGCTTGCTGTTCCACACTGGCTTCCTTTCTAACCCTTCGTATACCAAGCTTGCTCCTCCTGTCTCCACTGCAGTGGTTTTGAGTTCTCTGCCTAGAACCTTCTTCCTCTGCATACCCACGGTAAGCCTCTGAGCCAATACCACAACATCAGAGAGGGCTTTCCCAACAGCTGTGGATAAAGCTGCTCTTCCCCTGAATCCCATATACTCATACAACTGACCTGGTTTTCTTTTTCTCCAATAGGTACCTAGGGATTCCCGCATGCTCTTTGCTCGACCTCTGTCAGCCTCGGCCCTACCGCCACGCAGCAAGGGACCTTGTTCACTGTTGCATTCCCAGACCGAAAACATCACCTGGCATGTGGTAGGTATACACCACATTTTTGTCAAATGAACATTTCCCACATGATGCTTTTGTCAACAGTTCCGCTACAAGCTTCTGAAGTCCAGTTGGCACTTGGGCTGATTTCTGTTGACGCCAACCCAACGCCCCATACTTCAAGGGCCAGGTGGACGGGAGTTGGAAGAGCGTGATCATTTCCCCAAACATTGAGAGAAATCATACAGGGTTGTGGGGGAGGAGAGGAGAAAGAACAGTTTTTTCTCTCCTTGCTATCCATGGGTAGAAGATAAGGAAGGGTTTTATCAGAAGGGGTTTACAGAGTATGGATGTCAAACAGGGTGGAGAAAACGGTAGAACATACTGCCTTACCAACCTAGCTTGTCCCGGACGGAGGGTCCTTGTTTGATCTTGCTCAGAGAGAAGAGCCCTGAGACAATGAGCCATCCTTTCAGAGTTTGAGTAATTTTGCTCTCACATCTACCTTAATGTTTCCCCACATTGCACCATTATATACCTCCTGACACAGACCTCACTGTTCGTGTTAAAACATAGAAAGTGCTTTCGTTGCCTTTGCTGCTGTGGTCAGCCTGTACCAGAAAACACACAAAGTTCACAATGACAAAGAACAGAAATGGTTGGTTAGGTGTTTTTCAAAAGCGATGGCAAAGGACTCCCAGGTTAAAAATCACAAAGTCTTCATCGTGTAAATCCTTTATCCCTACCTATCCTCATCTCCCCAAGAGAGAGGGTAGCCCCCATTTTTCCTATCTCTACTTAAAGATATTTTCAGGAACTCGCAACAAATTTAATTGAGTGCAGAGCAGGATTTTTCCCCCCTCCAAATTAGCTTCAATTCTACTTAAAAATTCTATTCCAAGACACTGCTGTGGACAGCTTTGCGGTCTCTTAACTATGCTCCAAACAGGGAAATGAGTTGAAAGCTCAGGAGTTCTTAGACTATATTTCCTGCCACATTCCCTACTAGGGGTCCCTCCTTTCACCACCATCAAAAAAGAAAGAAAGACCATTTCTCTGCATTATTTTCCTGTCACAAGCCTTTTCTTTCCCTGACTTTAAAAAAGCAGCCGGCTGCCAAAGGAAGATCTTAAAGACTTCTATGAATGTCAGCCCGTGAAATGTGCCTTGTCACACAAATGGCAAAGGATCAACTAAAAGATGTAGTCGCTGAGGGGAAAGGAATGAAGAGTGGGTTGCCTTCCCCTAATGGACCCTCACCCTGTCCTTTCTTTCATCTGTCTGCAGGTAGGCACTGAATCAGTTATGTGAACATAAAAAAAAAAAAGCAAGGAGGGAAGGAGGGAGGGAGAGAGGGAGATCAGGAGACAGGGAGGAAGGCAGGCTCCATTAGTGCATCTTCCCATGGGCAGGCTCGGTCCAAAGCCAGAAGAGCTTTTAAAGAGATTTCTAGGGGCACCTGGGTGGCTCAGCCGGTGAGGCACCTGCCTTGATCTCAGGTCAAGATCTCAGGGTCCTAGGATCGAACCCTGCGTCGGGCGCCCTACTCAGCAGGGAGTTTGCTTCTCCTTCTCCCTCTCCCTCTCCCTCCCCCACCCCGCTCATGCTCTCTCTCAAATAAATAAAAATCTTTTAAAAAGGGAGAGATATTTCCAAGCACCCTGAATCCATGGGTGAGGCTAGCCCCCTCTTGCCTTCCAAGTCAGATTCTCAGCCCACATTTGAAGGAGGAGGAAATTTTCAATGTGAAACCCCTTTCCCATACTCTGAAAATCAACTCCTCATCCAAATATAGGCTTTTATGCACATAGATAGCTTCCTGCAATTCTTGACTTTGCAGTTTTGCCCTTTCAGAAAGCGCCCAGAACTAGATGGAGATAAATGAGAAAAACATTAGTCATTACAGATTCTTACTCATTTTACTTTTCTATGGATTAATTCTATACCGGATAAAGAATCTCCAGAGAGGTTTATGAAAGTGTATCCCAGGAACCCAAATGCTCACATACTTCTCCCTTCCACCCCCACTTTCAAGTGAAAACATTTGAGAGAAAGAAAAAAAATAGGGGAAGTTACATGAGTAAATTTGTTAGTGCATGAGATCAAATGAAAACAAGGAATTCCCCTCCTGGACTTTAGTGGCCTAATTTAAGCTCACAAACACAAATGACTAAAACTGCTCCCATTGATTCGTGAAATAAGAAGCAGAAAAAGTCAACTGTGTATTTCAATATTGAGAGGGCCAGGTCTGGAAGACGTGACACTTTGCAGAATAGAAATGAGAAGACCATTTCTGAGACTTTCAGGTTCAGTCAGCTTTTATTCTGCTTTTCTGCCAGAAGTACTAAACCATCTATACCGGCAGGAGCTTATCTGGATTCAGATTCTGGGTCCACAGCTTATTAGGGGAATGAATGGACCTAAACATGTCCCTTAGCCCCGTGCCTCAGTGTCCTCATCTGTGAAATGGGCATACTTATTGCACCAGTGGGTTGTTCAGAGGATTAAACAGGACAATGCGGGTGGAGTGCAAGAGTGCCTACCCAGAATACAGTGGTGAAGTGGGCGGTAAATGGTGGCCATCACTGCCATCACGGTTTTCCTTCAGCTGATGCGAAAGAGAGACCTAGAACTTGGAACGGATCTGCGGGCTTTGAGACTAAACTGAAGTCTGTTTCCGAAAGGATGTGGGAAGGGAACTGAAGTGTGTTACACTTGTGTTACACGTGCCTTACACGTGTTCTCTCATTTCACGCAACAGCCCTATGAGCTAGTTCAGATGGCCACTCCACTCTCTAGGGCTTAGGGAAATAAATGGAGTAGTTTACTCAACCAGCAAGAGGCAGAACGAGCTTGAAGCATGGGTCTACTTGTTTCCAAAGCCTGGGCCTCTCGGGGAGCAAACAGTTCAATGGGAGCTGTGAACAGGTGCCTTCTTGGGCTCATGGTAACCACGGTCACATCCAGGATACTCACTAGAAAATGCCTAGAACTTCGAAGATTTTTTTTCCCCCAGGTAATCAGGACTTTGAAACACCCCAGAAAGTTTCGCTGGGCTCGTACAAACTCAACTCAGTTTCTCTCATTGTTAAGAACTTTAGTCTCACTTTACATAGATGTCACACAAATCCTAACTGAGAAAAATTGATGGGCTTTCATTTAAAAAGTCTTTATCTGTCCGCTTTCAGGAGAGGCAAGAAAACTAAGGCATTCCTCCAACGCCACCACCAGCAATGGGCTTTTAGTGGAATGGGTGCTTAAGGAGAATGAAAGTCTTCCAAGGTAGGAAAGGAAGATCCTTTAAGATAAAATCTTACTTTGCTTTTCATAATCAACGACTTTACCTCCTACCTTCAAGTAAGGGGGTTAAACTTCATTTTTAAGCAAGGTATTACTCTATTAGGTTGATCATGTGAAGCAAAGCAACAAGAAACTATTCTGCTATAAATGTCCCGATATTATACTGCCTTACAAAAGCATACTGTAAGGGGTATAGATCAGTGGTAGAGCATTTAACTGCATATTGTATTCAATTTTTTATGCACCTAATCTGTTCCCTTAAGAATTAAAGAAAATCAACCATGTAAGCGCTCTCATGATCTAGTTACATGACCGCATTAGTTAATAATATACAGGTATTTTTCATTTTACATTGTAGATTACTCTAAATACTTTGAAATGTATAAGCCAGAATCTATATAGGTTTGAAAGGCAATAAGCTACAGTTGAGAACTTAGGAATGAGCTAGGAAATGCCCAAGATTAGATCACTTACATTCTTTAATGTAGTATTTTAGAACTGTTTTATATTGATTTTTTTCTTAACTTTTCCCTCCCCCAAAAAACCAGTACCAGGTAGGTGGCTTTAGTATGTTAACCCATGGAAAGGAGGGTTGCCATGTTTTGATGGCATCGGTATTTGGCACAGCTCCCCAGTTCCCCTATCTAAATTGAAGGCAGTTCTCAAAATATGAAGGTATTTTACTTTGCACATCCTCCCTAGAAATTTAAAATATTCTTGATTTTAAAAATACTCCATGATTATATTCAAATTTGGCTAGTTTCCTCTCCTGAATGAAGACATCAGTTCTCCAAATACTGATTGCACAATCAAAACTGTTTAAGAAATTCTCATGGTTGTGAATATAAAAATGATAACTAATAAGTAGGAAAAACCCAAAGGGCAGAGAACCTTTCATTTCTGATAGCAGTCTGAAATTAATGGGAAGGAATAAGTCTGAAGATGGAGATCAGAGAGAAATAAATCAAGGATCCTTAAGTGAGTTCAAAAAATAACATGTCTGTTAGTACTTGACTGAAATGCCAAGCGAATACATAAGGAATACATCAGACAGAGCTAAGTGCGAAAAAGAAAAAGCAAGCAGAGTAGAGGGAGAGTGAATGTGGCAAGTAGAATGGGAAGGCTGCTGTCAGCTTGGCGTAAATGAAATTTTTTTAGCTCTAGAAATACATAGGTATTAGACGCCTTGTATACTTTTTTGAAAACTACTGTTCTAAGTATCCTTTTACGCATTCAGAGTCATGCAGCTCGAGTTTCACAGGCTTCTGAATTCCCAAGGGGCCCCTGCTTTGTCCCAATGTGGCTCCCAAGCCAGGGAGCTACTCCCTCCAAGGAGGCTCAGGCCCTCAGCAGAACGCACACTTTCCACTGGGTTAGGGGCTCTAAAAATGATCTAAAAAAAAGACTTGCCCACCTGCCACTCAAGATCATCTCCTTGGAGCTGAGGAAAGGGTTGTTTCTTGAGTCTTAATTTTTCTAGATAAAGAAGTCAGGCTGATTGCTGATGGAGAGCAATGCTGGGAAGCCTGAAATGCGTCTCAGACCCCTGGATCTCCCACATCCCCACCCAGGAGAGCCTGGTGTAAACAACGCACTGCAGGCCCCTGACCATGCCCACAGCGGTGAGGTCATCAGCTTCTGAGGACACCAGGGCACAGGGTGACTGGGAATCAGGTAAACAGCTGACCCATCCTCATGACTCAATCAAGAGTCCCAGGGCCCCATCTCTGGGCGTCTCTCCTACCTGCCGTGGGCTCATCGAGAGCAGACTGCAATGTGCCCACTTGCTTCCAACCCTGGGTTCTACTATACTTCTGGGTTCTGTCACTTTGGACAAGCTGCTTCACCGTTCCGCGCCTCAGTTTCCCCACTGCCAATACTCAAGGTTTTTTTTGAGGATTAAAGAAGTTAACAAATGTAAAGCATTTTATACCTCTACGTGCCAGGCACTGCTCTAGAGCTCAGGGATTCATTTACAGCAGTGCCTAGCACAGAACACAAACTCAAGGTGTATGGGTAATGAGAGGTCCACAAACCCTTATCTGACACCCTGGTGATTATGATGATGATTTGATAAAGATGACAGGGTAACTATTCTACCTATAAAAAACTCCGGGGGGGGTGGGCGGGAGGAGAGAAGGGGTCATTACTATTTCTACAGTAAAACATACAAACATTGGTACTAAGTGGGATAAATAAAGACTATAAGCAGCCTTCCATCAGTTCAGGTCAGGATTCACCACCAAGCCTTTTACACGACAATCTTTTGGTTTTCAGAGCTTTCTGGATTTCAGAAGAGACGGTGGACCTATATATATTAAGCAAGGAGCCAAAACCCACTAAAGTCTTCTCTTCCTTTCTGACTTCCGGACGTGGTTAATGACCAAATAAATAGTCAAAACCACTTAGGAGTGGAAAATAGGAAGCCCTTGAGGCATGGAAAATTCATGACTGCATAATTAATCTATGCCAAATATGATCTAAACAACCCCTCCCCCCCAATACAGTGCACCATAAGCTACTCAGTCAACCAAGTCATCTCTCCAAAGAGGCCACAAGTAATCTCAAAGGGTTTTTTAAAGTCATTTTTGAATATAGAAGAAAATACTTAAGTTTTACCATGATTTTCACAGTACGCCCTCATCTTTCCCACAGGAAACAGACAAGCTACGAAATGACAAATAATTGACTTAAAAACGTGTTACCTTCAAAGCCAACCGTATCCTCTGCAGCCAGCCTAGAGATGAGCCAACGTTATGCCAAAATGGTAAAGTCTCCTGCTACCAAAGGAATGTTGCTCCACATTGCATTTTAAGGAAAGATCTTCAGCTCTTGAAGAGCTGCTCAGTAACTGTTTCAAGATGTTCTCACTGCTGGTCAGTACTGGCTAAAGGATTTGCACAAACCCATGGAAGCAGACTTCTCCCGCCTCTTTATTATCCCCATATGTTGTTATTTATCTTCCCCAACTTTTCTGACCCCTTTCTATTTATTTGATACTGAAGCATCGCTTTGTTCACAACCTGTGTTTAGCACTCCCATGGCGATCTGTACACAAAGGCAAGTCAGGAAGACATGAAATGAACGAAGATACTGATGTTGCTTCATGGTTTTTTCCCCTTCTCATTATCCTCCTACTCAATGAGACTGTAGTGGGAGGTCTGAATGACATTTCCAAACCGAGAACTTAAAGCTACATTTCAACACCCAACCCCTCAGTTGTCATAGGAACAACACTAGGAGGCTTATCTAGGTTCTAACAAACAGCCACTTGTTTAGCTCGCAATGAAGGCTCCCCCCTCTCCAGTCGAATATATACACACAGCCATATACTACCTTCCAAAAATGTAATTGGACCAAACTGTACACCACACCAAAAACTTAAGAAACAAGCCCAAAGGGAATGTGTTTAGATCCCTGAATATGCAAATATCAAATACCATTTAAGACATTATTTTGACCAGACTCCCTTCAGTATGTAGTTTCACAGGCCCACAAAGACATGTGCATACCATTAATACCTTTTCAGAGTAGATAAAAATATTAATACTTTCAATAACCCCAAGTGGAGAATTCAGGGCAACATCATTTACTGTACACGTATTTCTAAAAATTAAGAAACTGATAACAAAAGAGCAGACAGAATTAAAAAACACAAAGATCTATAGGAATTCTTCTGGAATCTACTTTCTGGCATTTATTGTTTTCATTTATAATAGAAGCAGGTTTCTATTATATTTTTGTCATTCAAAACAATGGCTCCTAAATGGAGGAATAAAACCTAAAATTTACTTACAGAGGCTTTTTTTCCATTAAACATAGCAGTATTTAGCCAGATTATTAAATCATCATGGTTTTGCCCAAGTATTTACATGAAATTCAGAGCTGAAAGTAATTGTGAATCACTGAACATAAGCTAACAGTCAGATGTAAGTTACCTGTAAATATCTTAAAGCTTTGTCACCAGTTTTCTGTCTTTAAGATTCTAAACCCCACAAATTCAGGGGCTTCATGGAACCAAGAAGCATTTTTCCCATCCTTGGCCGCACCTCAATTAAGTCAAATAACTTGTAATATTCACACGTTTGGATCACCAATCTGATTTATTAGAGGACCTGCCCTTAACGGCTCTGTTCACCTTGCTTATTATTTATTTCTTTGAAAATAAATCCTTATGCAAAAGTCTTGAGAATTACTAGTCTGACAATAATTGATCCAGAGTTTTCAAAGCGTGTAAGAAAAAAATAATAGACCTCCTAGATTTATCTCCCTCCCCTCCAACCTCACCCCACCCCAGTGTCAACAGAGAGAAACTGCAACACTGCTATCCTGCTTTTTATTATACATTTCTCCCTTTCAGGTTAAGGATTTTCAGATTTCGAAATTAACAGAAATGGGAAGCAAAAGTCAGACATACAGAGTCAACTTTCCATTTGGCTAAAGGTCATTAAAAAACAAATAAATAACATTATATCCTATATGAATAACCCCAAACTTACCATTCTGTCAATAACAGTTTCAAGTATATAGAGTCACATTCATAAAGGAACATCACCAAAACTACCTATATAATCTCTAGCAGTTAAATAACATTTTTTTTCATCTGATTCTATAAGTAGACATCACATGATTGCTTCTATTGACCAATAAGAAAACCGGTAAGATCAGGTAAGCCACCCACCCATGTAAGTATATTTTCTTATTCTATTGCACTTTCCCGGCACAATCATTCTTAAAAAGCCAAATCAAGAAATCACATTACCTAAAACAAAATCATGGTTTTTTTTATAGTTTACAAGTAAGAACCTATTGTGTATAACACAAATATTCAAAGCTTTATTGTATTTTTCTGGAAATTTTAAACGTCAGGGCAGCTCAGATTCAAGATTACAAAAGTGAATTTGTTTCAGAGGAAGACAGACAGACAGACACATGTCTACCAGAAAGAACTACTAATCACAATCTCTCGAAACATGATGGACCATTTAGAAATATCCACCCTTTTGCTGTACTAATTGTAATCAAATAGAGCAATCTTAAAACTCATGACACAAATGTAAAAAAGGCTATTACCAGATTAATCTGCCCTTCACAATCAGTAGGAAATGTTTCCAATGCATTACTTAAACTTTCATTTTGTAGAGTTCTAACTAAATGCTTGATATCCTTGGGTAGAGAGAGAGACAGGAGGGTGACCTGAGTGATTCTAAAAGCATTCCTTCAAATATACAATTCAGACTAAATGGAACTCCATACCCAGGCAATGTCAATGCCCCAACTCTACCAAACAACCCATTTTCTTTGTCTCTCCCCACTAAAAAAGGGGGGGGGGAGCCATCTAGTCGTATATTACATATTATTTTTCTAACCGGTAGAGCCCAGCTCATCTCTGTTAAATAACCTGGCTTCTTCTCAGCCTTTCTGCTATATTCTTGGGCTACTTCTTTCTAGAATGCCTCACTGTTTATGTGTTCTCTGGTTCAACCTAGTTGTTAGGGGTCTGTAAACAATTTTACAATTCCCACATACAACATATGATATCTATTAGGGAGCGATGCCTCTTTTCACTTACCAATTCTGGATAAAGCAGTATTTCCTGGTGACAGAATGCTGCTGCTTCCGTTCGCTAAAACTCCCTCTTCGCAGCTTGATAAATCTGATTATAAAATGTCTTTGTTCCAGATCACACGAGGCACTTTCTCCTGCGAAAGTTTTCTAAAGAGTTAACTGCATTTCATTCCTGTTACAAAACGAATAAGAAGGTGGGGGGGTGGGGGGGGACAGGGAATAAGTCCACACAAGTTCCTGGCAAAAAAAAAAAAAAAAAAAAATTTAGCTGCATTTTTCTGAGTTTAATCGGTAAGCTATATTAAAGTGACAGTTACCAGTTCGGGGAGCCAGAGTTTGATCAAGTCAGCCACAACCAGTGTGGGTGTCTTCCACTGATGTGCAGACCCCAAGGAAGCAGTTACTTGGTCATGTATCACATGTGGCTGAATCACTGGACACCCGCCGCCACTACCCCCCCACCTCTGCCCCTGCTGAGCCACACTTCAGGCAGGAGGAGAGTGGCTGGACAGCCAAAGCGGGACCTCTTATAGGGACCCGCCAACTAGCAGCTGACCAATCACAGGCAGCACCTAGTACCTAAGTCACGTGACAGGGCAGTCCCTATGACTGCAGGATTTCTGAATTACTGGGGTTACACAAAGGACAGTCATTCAGGAAAAGAAAAAAAAAAAAAAAAAAAGCCATAAGCCGAAACAGAAAACGCCCAGGCTGTGACAACTCCGGCTTTAGACCAGAGAACACCCGAGCTTCACACAGACGGGGAGACAGAGCCACAACCAAGCCAGGATGGAAATCAGAGGAATGCCTGGTACATATTAAAAATTAATCCCAAAGCAGACGCTGAGTTTACAAACGCACTTCAGCTATAAATATATTCCTCCTTCCTCTACAGACAATTTTGCATTCTAAACAGCTTTCTTTTAAAAGGCTCCAGGGAACCTCTGCAAAACTCCTGTAGGAAAACGTGTGAGGCACATTTAAGTCCCCTCTCTTCCCATCCCCTCGAAATAGCCCTGAAGGAGATTCAAACTCTGCCACGGAAAAGTTTCTGAACCAAAACGCATTTCTTTCAAAATGGTTGGGTAACTCTGGCAAAATTAAACATGGTCATGACAACTTTGCAAATCTGAAATGTAACTACCAAATTATATATATATATATATATATATATATATATATATATATCTCCCCCACGTCCCCGTGCTCACTCTCTTGTAATCATTTTAGACTGCTCACATCAAGAACATTCTTATGAAGTACATGAGCCCCCCCGCATGAAGTAGCTACCAATCTATTTTTATTTTAATACCTCCAATCTATTTCTTAAATATTTCTGTCCTAGGAAAAAAATTCAATTGTGAAAACCCCCTACCGTTTCTTTGCTGCCACCCCACTCACACCCCAAATGGTACTTACAAATGTTCTTTGTTTGGGTCTCTCGGTTTCTCCCCTTCCCTCGCCATCTGAAGCCAAAACATGGGCTCAGCTCCATCCTTCAAACCTAAGGGCCCTATTTCGATCATGCAAGGAAGGCTGCAACAGCTCTTTCTCTGAGGCAAGCCCAGAACCCTGTGCTGCTTGCCATTCCCAATTTATGGAAGGAAGCTTATGTCAAACAAACCAGGTGATGACTCACACTGCCTCCCCCAGCCACATTTTCCCTAGAATGGGAGGGTAGCGTAAGTGCAGCCCATTTGGATGTGACTCAGTTTTATTAGCCTGGTGACTACAGTTAATCTGACAAGCTCACATTTTTCCTTTATAACTTGTATATTATAGGATCCGAATGCACGTTCTAAATGATTTCAAAGGACATGATCGCATAAATGAGGAAGCTGCAAGACTATTTTTAAGGTATGGCAAAGCTCTGGCTCTGTTTCCAGATATTTCAAACTTCAAGGTTACCCCCTGAAACTTTTTCTTTTTCTTTTTTTTTTTAAAGATTTTATTTATTTACTTGACAAACAGAGATCACAAGTAGGCAGAGAAGCCAGCAGAGAGAGGAGGAAGCAGGCTTCCTGCTGAGCAGAGAGCCCAACGTGGGGCTCCATCCCAGGACCCTGGGATCATGACCTGAGCCGAAGGCAAAGGCTTTAACCCACTGAGCCACCCTGAAACTTTTTCTTACAACTGAGGCAACCAGACGTTTGAGTTCATATGATAGCAGTCAACAGGTTTTATGCATTTAGGTCCACCAGAGGCTTTTCCCGTGGGGGACTCGGGCTCTTTCTGTCCTGAGGACTCAAGTTCAAATCCAAGTCTGGGGCCCACGTGGCAGGTTCTTCAGGAAGTGGTCGGGAGCATGAGAGCCACGTTGAGGCTTTCACTTTTGCATTTACAGCGATTCACATTGTAACCTGAGCTACTCACTCAAACACACACGTACGCTACAACCACAACATGCACGCACACTCGCACCAATCTATACAGTCCTTCAGTCCCAACCTGCTACGAGCAGCACAAGAAAAACTTGAAAATCATCAAGTGTCATCTGTGAAAATTCCAATTAAATAAATGGGCAGGCCTAAAAGTCTTCCTCTTCAGGAAAAAGTTTACTACCAAGATGGGAGTGGCATGACATGGAATTAATTGTTCCCAGGTATTACGCAGACAGGAAGAACGCAGTAATAAGAAGTGCAATTCCCCACACAAAAAATCTGGAAGGCTCGGCCTGAGCAGTTTCTCTACAGTTATCTCTTTTCAGCATACTTCCTTTAACCTTGAGCAAAGTCAGCAACTGCCTGGACTAAGGCTTGGCATTTACTGTTGATTATGCCTTGAGGGGGAACTAATTTTGTTACGATATAGAAAATACATTCTATTTCTAGAATATATAGAACTGTGCAAATATCTGCTTTTCAAATTGGTAGATGAAGGCAGAGAGAAGAGCACACACACTGAAACAGCGAAAAAGAGTTAATTCAGGAGCTGACTATTCGCTTTATAAAAGAATTCCCCGTAGGGTTTTCCTGGAATAAACCCTACATTAAATTTACATATAGAATTGACTTTCAGAAATTAAACTCACACACTACAATTAAGAAGTGCGTTTCCCAATTACACGTTTGAAGTCTTGGTATTTTAACTGTGCATACACAGTTCTTGTTCAGTTATTAAAACGTATTCATACTTCAAAAGGGATGTATTAATCTAGCCACTGACTTTTTTGAATAAAATTTTATTGGCTTAAGGAAAGTTACCTTCGTACGATACAGAGAACATAAAATCTATAATTACATGGCTTTCACTGGAAATAAAAACAGACTATGAAAACAGAACGTTAATAAAAATCAAACACCTAAAACTTTGGCATCTAAAAAAATCTATAACATTTTAAAAGCCTGCAGTCAGACTTGCTGGGATTCGAATCCTGGCTCTGCCGTGCCTAGCTGTGGTACCTGGGTTAAAAATATAATACATCTAAGTGCTGAGGACAGTGTCTGCCCGACAGATAGTAATCACTACATAAAGGTTGTCTTTTCTTTTTTTTTTTTTCTTTTTCCTTCCTTCCTTCCTTCCATCCATCCTTCCTTCCTTCTTTTAGGGCATGGAGCCCAACAGCGGGCCTGAACTCACAATCCTGAGATCAAGACCTGAGCTGAGTTCAAGAATCAGACACTTGGGTGCCTGGATGGCCCAGTTGGTTGGGCAACTGCCTTTGGCTCAGGTCATGATCCTGAAGTCCTGGGATGGAGCCCCGCAGCGGGCTCCCAGCTCCATGGGGAGTCTGCTTCTCCCTCTGCCCTTCTCCCCTCTCAAATAAATAAATAAAATCTTAAAAAAAAAAAAAAAAAGAATCAGACACTTAACTGAGTAAGGCAGGCACCCCTAAAGGTTGGCTTTTCTATTATCATTATCATGTAACCTCTACCCTTTGGCGGCTCTTTGAGCCATCATTTTAGAGTAATACGCACGTTAGTCATTCCCCAAACCACATTTCTGCATGAGAAAAATAAAGTTCCGTAACTTTTTTTTTTTTTTTTGAAGAATCACTTTCTAACCTATTTTACCAAAGATGACAAACACCTAGCCACGGCATATTTTGAAGAATCACTTCTAACCTATTTTACCAAAGATGACAAACACCTAGCCAAGGCATATTTTGCTCCCAAAGTTTCAGTAGTTTAAAATACTCCCGATTTTACACTTGACATCTGTTTGGGTCTTTCTGCCCAAACGTCTCAGAATTTCCAAAATCCCATACCGAACCAACTCAGGGCCAGCCAGGGAAGACATTCAAAATGAACTTTCATTCCAGTCGGCCCAGGTGGGTCAAGACATGGAAACTCATCAGCCAGAAAAGGTGAATAGGTCAAAGACCAAGGTGAGCACGAGGGCTCTGTCCCGGAGGAGGGGGGCACATGGGGCCTGCAAACATAGGTGTGAGGAAGTGGGTCCAGGCTCAGGAAAAAGTACCTGAGATCAAAAACTATTATTACAAGTTGGCTAACAGAATTTAAACAGAATTTAAATTTTTTAAAAAAAGTACCCAAGACCCACTGTTTATTCTCTTTACAGGGTCACAGGACATAAAACTTTACGATAGCTGCCCTAAGGGAAAACCATGGAATGGAGGGTGTGAAGGGGTTACAAAACAACAAAACAAAAACAAACAACCTCAGCATGCATTTTCTCCTATGTGGTCTTTCATTAAGAAATTTCATGTCCTAAAGGAGAAATCTACATGGGTTTCCATCCGAAAACTATATGAAGAAATTCAAGCATCCCACAAACCCTAACGAAAGCTAATCATTTCCAGCCAGCATCTAACATATTTGAAGAATGATAAAAAAGACAGCAACCAGATATTTCAGAGGCTCAGGTGAACTTTATAGATATGGAACTCCCCAAAGGCAGTGTGCTCAACACTGCTCTCGGGGATACAAGAAGTAATTCCATGTTTTGTCGGAGGGCGAGCAACTGCTCCAACTTGTCTTTACCCAGGCAATGTTTGTGAGGCAGATGGTAACGTAAGGGGGCTGGGGGGGGCAGAAAAACGAAGAGAAGGTGGTTAGGATTACAAATGAAGAGTCTGGGGGGCGTAAAGGTTTGATGTTGTTCCCCTGTGTGTCGGTTCCAAGACGCACAGAGACCTGATTCAACAGTTCAGTGAAAGACAGGTTTGGAGCTCCATCAGAGAACTCCCTGTCGGCTACCACTCCTGTCCCCAGGCAATCGCTAAAATACCAAATGATCCAACTGGGTCAGGTTCCCACAAACCAGAACTACAGGTCAGGATGCAAACAACCTGGGTCCCAGGACAGGCTCTGGGACTATCACCTATGGGGACGTGGGAAAGTCACCTCATTTCACACCAAGGCTTCTTTCTGTTTCCATCTGGAGAATGGGAATAAATGAGAAAACCCCCGGGGAATGAAAAGAAACTGCTGCCCCAATAATATTTGTCACCACAAAGGGTGAACGGCCATCCCCAGTTACCAATCTTAACAACTCGCAGGGGCAGGAAACCCCACAATCTGAGGCCTCCAAGTCACACTGGTCTTTTGGAGGTAGAAGGCTGCAAAGCAACGTTATCACCTATGCATTACAATGATCCAAAATCTTTGGGAAGCTGCTAGATTCACTCTCTGATTAGAACAAAGTATCCTTTGTTTTGAGATCAGAAGACTACCTTTGCATACAGCCTATGTGAGAATCCCAATATTACAGAATTTTCATAGAAACCTGCCTGAGTGGGAATGCCTGGGTGGCTCACTTGGTAGAGCATCTGCCTTCATCCCAGGTCATGATCGTGAGGTCCTAGGATTGAGTCCCAGGTCCCGCTCCCTGCTCAGTGGGGAGCCTGGTTCTCCCTCCCTCCCTCTCTCTCTTCCAAATACGTTAAAAAAAAAAAAAAAAAGAAAGGAAAGGAAAGGAAAGGAAAGAAACCTGTCCACCTATGTATGTGCACACCTCTACAACACACACACAGACTCAACCTACACTTATATAAGACAATCTGAGCATTTCTCCAGGAGAGTTTGCGTCTCTGTTCCATGCTTTTCATGTTATATAAGCAGCCAGTGTGCCCATCTCCCTGCAGGGATTTTCAGATCTAAGCCGTGTATACTTTGCTGAGAAAAGTTTTTTTTATTAGTTGTCTTCTTTCCCCACCCATTGTAAAGAACGAACTGACTCAGTTTTCTGATGGCAACGCCACTGGGTGGGAGTGAGTACGGGGGTGGCAGGGTGGGAGAAAGCGAGGATGAGGAGGAGGTGGAGGAGGGGGGCAGGAGCCAAGAGCTGAATCACAGCCATGTGAGTAATCGGAGGCTTTTTTTTTCTTCCTAAGGGTATGAATCAAATTAAGCTTGTTTTGCTGTGGATGAAGGAAGAGGAATATAATAGCGTGAATCAGAGCAATTATCAAATATGCGGTGCTCACTAAAAATTAATTACAACCACTGCCTTCTCTCACACGTCTGCCAGAAGATGCCGGGAGAGCTTTTGTTAATCAATAGAACTCTTTACAAAAATTCTTAAGAGTTTGAACTTGCCTCTCACCCTCTTCCCTTTAAAAATTTCCTTTTACACATGAATTTCAGAAACAGGAATTATTTCGGAGTTGCTGTCAGATAATCTTTGGCCCTTGGAGACAAGTGGGAAAACAACGAGGCTAATGCTGGGTAGCGACCAGGTTCCACACTATCTTGCCGTGAGTGCTGGAAGCAAAATACTGAGTTTATGAAAACAACGGCTCAGAAATGAGTTTCACCTCTCCAGAGCTTTCCAAGGGGAATGCTGCGTACAACAACAAAGCCTCGGGGGGAAAAACATGTTTAAAACATGTAGTAGTCGTCGGCGAGAAGAAAGTTGCTGGACAAAATGTTTGAGCTTATGCTGAAATGCGTAGATCACCATCGTTTTAAGAATTTACAGGGAGTCTTATTGAGAGAACGATGGATCAAAACCTATGAAGTCAGTTTTTTTGGAATGTACATAAAGAACAAGAACACGGCTCACTTACTCGCAGTCAGGGTACAGCTCCCACCAGATTTCTATAGAAAGGCACTTCCTTTTATGCCCTATTTTTAAATCTGATCTATTTAGCAATTCGTGGAATCTAAAGATTACCATGGGGACAAAATGGCTATCTAAACAGAAAGGCACAATATGTCTATTTAGCTATAGATAGTCTATAGATAGGCAAGAAGCCCCCTACGATTTTAGTACCCCTACAGAATATTCCACACCCAGGAGCTCAAGGACTATAGTCTTCATCACACTGTCCCATACTTCAAATTCATTTCTATTTACAAGATCATGTCTTCTGTGCCAGCACAATCTTTATGGGGAGGGGTCTCCAAGTAAATTATTTCAAGAGCACTCTGAATAAGCAAGAGCTTTTAAGTTTTCCACGCCTCTCTGCTCCTCAATTTGACAACTGTAATCTGTAACGACAGCTCTTCAGGGATGCCAAGTTTGTAGGCCCAGGCTTACACACTTCCAAATCTGCCATATGACGTTAATGTTTTAGAGATTTTAGTCAAGATCTGTTTACACAATCTAGAAAGATTTATCAATAGTAGGTTCATGTAAAATGAGCCAGATGTGAGGGGCACCTGGGGAACTCAGTCGGTTAAGCATCTGCCTTTGGCTCAGGTCATGATCCCAGGATCCTGGGATCGAGCCTCGCATCAGGCTCCCTGCTCAACAGGGAGTCTGCTTCTCCCTTTCCCTCTCCCTCTGCCTCTGCCTCTGCCCCTCCCCACTCCTCCTGCTCCAGCTCTCTCGCTCACTTGCTCTCTCTCAAATAAATAAATAAAAATCTAAAAAACAATGAGCCAGATGTGTTTTCAGACTAGGTAACTTGGCTATCTCTACCCCAGGTCTCCAGATCCCTGCTCCCTGAACACAGGTTAATGATACTGCTGTATCTGACTTCCCACATTTCAAGCCAGTATCTTCCTACTTAGACCATCTAGTTTCTCATGCAGTAGAAATCTTCCCAAACCTGATTTTGTCACATCCTGACCTGTCTTTATGACAAGGGGCTAGAAGGGACCAAAAATTTTCTATTCATATTTTAGTTCTTTCTCTTTTTTTTAACCATTCTAAACACTATTTTTAGGGGAAGACACTGAAAAATCGGTCTTTTTTATTCTCAGAATTTGAGTCCCCTAAAAAGAGTCCTTGGGAGTACTCTGTGTGGCGTTTTGCTGCCCCCCCACAACATACCAAATATTTGGAGGTGGCAGTGGGGAGTGGGGTGGATACCATTCTGATGTTTTGACAAATGGGAAGAAACAGAATTTTCCGAGGCATATCTGATGCTTCGTGCAGAAGCACTGAAGACCTGACAAATCAGTCACAGACTATGCTCAGGTGACCTGGTTCCCATTGAGCAATAGTGTGGAAGAATTGAGAATAGCAATATTTTGGAGGCCAGGCATCCAGGAAGATGTGGTGGTGTTGGTGGGGTGGAGGTACTGCAGAGGGGACTTTGCTGGAAGACAGGAGTAATGGGGCTGTCACAATGTAGACCACACCACAAAAGTCTGGCTTATCAAAGGGAATAAATAACAGGAATGGGAAAGAGAAATAAGCAAAGGAAGGAATGATTTCATTTTAAAAAAAAAATAGGATATAGGGGCACCCGGGTGGCTCAGTCACTTAAGCGTCTGCCTTAGGCTCAGGTCATAATCTCAGGGTCCTAGGATTGAGCCCCACCACGGGTTCTCTGCTCAGCAGGGAGTTTGAGTGGGGAGAACTCTGCACTCTCTCCCCTCCCCCAAATAAAAAATATTTAACAAAAAAAGAAAAGTTAAAAAAATGTGATCTTAATGGTGAGCTTTTTGTGACAAGTCCTCTTTATTATTATTTTTCCTATACTGTATCTCTCCATCTGCTCTCTAATGAATATACCTGATCCATCATTATCCTCTCTCCGGGATGTGGCCAAGCTACCAGAATCAACCTGTGGAGAAGCAACCTGCAGGGTAGTGAGGGGGGCTCAGGTACCCCAGGATTAAAGGGTCTGGATGTATTTAAGCAGAGGGAAGGCAGGAAAGCACCGAGATGCAGGACTATTGTCTGACATGTGGGTCAGAAAAATCCCATCATGTGGAGAGTGGACCAAGGTCCTTAGGAAGAGCTGGACTAGGAACCTGGCGGGGTGATAAAGGGGACGTCACCCTAGCAAAGGAGCGGGGCTGACCCTTCTGACTCTGCGATTCCAGAACTCGAGTTTTATAGAGCATTTTCAATCATGCTAAAACAATTTCACTGAAAGAAAGCCTGTGCCGCAGCAAAAACAGATCGATACAGAGTTTCTCTGTTGGAGGAATAGGTTGCAAATTAACTTAACCTGATTATTTCCTCTGTGAAGGGACAGTCAATATATGAATCCCCTGTGGCGTGTCTGCCTCTGATCTCACCTCCTGTGACCGGGAACCCTGTACCGTAAACCAGCTGGTTGTACCATATGACAAAATGACCTTTCCTCTCAATTCCTACCCTAATGGGTCATCGGAAGAAAACAAGATGACCCATTAAAAGCCGCATCTTACATAAGATGTCACCATGGGAGAGAGCCAGGTGATGGCTCCATGAGCCCTCTCCATACGATTTGTGTGAGCCTGTAATCATTTCATTTATTTTAAAGATTTTATTTATTTATTTGACAGAGAGAGAGACAGCGAGAGAGGGAACACAAGCAGGGTGAGTGGGAGAGGGAGAAGCAGGTTTCCCGCCGATCAGGGAGCCCGAAGCAGGACTTGATCCCAGGACCCTAGGATCAGGACACGAGCCGAAGGCAGCCCCTTAAACGACTGAGCCACCCAAGTGCCCCAACCTGTAATTACTTCAAGAGAAAGAGTTCAATAACAAAACCTGCAGCTGTCTGAAAAACGTATCTTCAACCCATCGTAGCAAACCAAAGTCTAAACTCATTTTTGGATAATTACTCCCAATGGTGTTAGTCGCGCTCAATACCAGAGAAACATTCCATAAGAAAGCCAACACCGTCACTCAAGTACAGTAGCCTATGCATTAAGTATGCATTGATTTAAGACACAATGGAATCTTAAAGACAAAAATAAACTAACTTTAGAAATAACTAAGATTTACAAACGTAAGTTTCAGAATTCTAAGAAGTAAAAAAGAGACCCACTCTATTTCACCAAACCTGAAATGCCATGGATTTTAAGACACTCCCTTCTTTTATGTACCATTAGGAAAAGAAACAAACTTAGCCAATTAACCAGGACATGACGGCTCAAAGGCAGTCCTAGTGATGGTCAGACGAGATTCTCATTTGAATGGTCTGAGAGATGGGCTATTTCTCCTGCCTTCAGCTGTGTTACTTGGCACGGGACTGTCCAGTCCTTCTCAGTGGCAAATAAAACAGTTTTGACTCCTTGTATTTTCCTAGTCATTGCTTTAAAAAAAAAAAAAAAAAAAAAAAAAAAACACGGGATTTCAGTCATTTCTCCAACAATAACCCCCTAGCTCTAAGACGTATTCTATAGAATACATCCTAGGTCATAGATTCTTTATGTCCTCTTCCGGCCTGGGCAAATCCTCATTTCCTGCAGCTTATTTCTGAGTACTTGTCCAGGTAATTCCTCATTCATTCAAACATTTCTTTTTTCTGAGTACATCTAACTTCTAGGAACCAGGCTGTTCAGGGGATCCAGCAATTAACAAGAGACAAAATACTTGCCCTCATGGAGGTTCTAGCCCAGAAGTGAAAGACACATCATCAAATAAATGCAAAGTAAGCTATCTGGTGATGAGGTCTCTGGCAGGATAGAGCAACCAAGCAATCCTGGGAGGCAAATGGGGGAAAATCGGGGGTGGCTGTTCTTTTACTTGGAGCGATCAGGGAAGTAAGGCCCCTTTGATCAAGGAGGCATTTAAGCCAAGTCCTAAAGGAAGGCACAAAGCAGGTTCTGGAAAGATCTGGGCAACAGGTGAGAGGTGGTGAGGCAGAGGAAAAACTTGCACAGGGGCAAGGTAGGTAGGAGCATACCTGATCAGTTACAGGGACAGCAAAGAGGCCACTGTCACTATAGCAAGCAGAATGGGAAAGGGAGAAAAAGAAAGGACATAGCAACGATTACGTTGAGAAGGGATGGAGAGAGCAGATCTCACAGGGCATCAGTATTCCAAAAGAAGTTAACAAACGGCTTGGAGCGAAGTTAACAAATGCTATGGGGCTCGTGATCTGGAGAGTGGAACCATAAAAAAGGATAACTCCTGAGGCGAGGGAGGGACAAAGCGCCTAGCCGATGAATCCAAATGAGAGGACAGTGACCTGGCCCAGGTGGTATCAGCACAGATAAAGGTGACCGGTCAGATTGGGGATATATTATCAAGGTAGAGCAGACAAAAGTTGCTGAGGTGGGGTAAGCCAAAGAGAAGACTCAATGGGGACCCCAGGGTGTCTGGCCTGGGCAATGGGAAACATGAAGCTGCTCTTTCCCAAGTTGGGACAGGCTGGGTATGGCAGGGGTGGGGAGGTATGCAGAGGGGAATGAAGAGCTGGGTTTTCAATATGCTAGCCTGGAGATGCCAAAGAGACATCCAAGCGGAGATGAAGTTGAAATTGAGCAGAGGGTTGTGAGATGAAATCATCAGCCTTTAAGTGGTATTTAAAGCCAAGGGATTAATTTGACTTTGGGAGTGAGGACAGATAGGGAAGGGGAAGGAGGGCCGAGGCACTTGAATATGAAGAGGTTGGGGCAATGCCAGGAGGAATCAGCAAAGGAGACTGGCAAGGAACACCCTCGGATAGGCAGAGCACCAAGTGTCCTGTTGAGGAAGCCAAAGGAAGAAAATGATTTCAAGGAAAAGGGCAGGAGTAGCTGGGTCAAATCCTGTCTGAAGGCTCAATAAGATAAGGACTGAGAACTCAGCACTGGATTTGGAATGCGGAGCTCTGGGGCATTCTTGACAGAAGTCGTTTTGGAGGCTGGGGTGGGGGGTGAAAACAATGGAATCAAACAGTGCAGTGAAAACAATGGAGCACTGGAGGAAATGTGTTTGAAAATGTATTTGATGCCAAGACAAGGCACAGTAGCTGGAAGGGAATGTGGATGGGAGAAATGGATGATGCTGGGGAAGAAGGAGCTTCAGCTAGAAGACAGATGACGGGACCCAGTTGGCCATGGAGACGTTGGCCTCTGGTAAGGCAGTAGGGGAAAACCACTCCATGAGCATCCATGGAGGTAATGCACGTAGGTCCAGAGGCAGCAATGTGTGGAAGGTCTAATTTCTATGTTTTATGTCCTTTAAGACCTTCTTTTTCGTCTCTCTTAGTTGTTGCTGTTGCCACACTGGATATAGTAAGTCTGAAGTCCTAATCCAGACATTTTTTTAAAGTAACTGAAGAAACACAGGGCACCTGGCTGGCTCGGTCAGTGGAGTATGCAACTCTTGCTCTCAGGGTTGTGGGTTTGAGCCCCACATTGGGTGTAGAGATCACTAAAAAGAATTTTTGCGGGGGAGTGCCTGGATGGCTCAGTCAAGTCAGCGTCCGACTACTGATTCCGGCTCCAGTCGCGATCTCAGGGTTGTAAGATCAAGCCCAGCATTGATTGGGCTATGTGCTCAACAAGGAGTCTGCTTAGAGTCTGATCTTTCTCTCTTCCTCTCTCCCTGTCCCTCCCACCCCCCCCCACTCACTGGTGCTCCCTCTGCCTCTCAAAATAAATAAATAAATCTTTCAAAAAGGTTTTAATTAAAAGTAACTGAAAATGTAAGAAAGAAAATAAAGAAAAGTAACTAAAGAAACAGATTTTTAAAAAGAAAGAAAGGAAGGAACAGAAAAGATTTTGTTTGCCACCCAGAGTGATGTGTGGCTATATATTGAATTATCTGGCAAACGTTAAACCACAAACATTAAAAAGAGCTGTGGGTAATGAATCACTTTGGCTTCTTGTTTACATAGCTAAGAAACACAATGAATGAAAAGTAAAGAGCATCACTACCAAATAATACTGCAAAGACACGGCAGCAAGTTCAGTGTCAGTGTCTTTTGTATCTTAGTCACATTGTTTGAAAACACTACAACTACAGGTGGGATCACGACACAAGCCTCAGCTTGAATATCTCTCTAGTCGGATGCTGGACACTCCAGTCAGAGAAGTCACTCTCTATGGGTCATCTCTCAGAAGTGGATGAGTTGGGGGTCATCGGGCAGAGTCTATCCATGGCCACAGTCGTGAGGCTGGCCAAATTCTTGCTAACTGAAGATGTAAAACCCAACAATTGAGCCTCTTGCGTTCTAGAGAAATACATTACCTGGAACTGACACGAAAATTAGTCACCAAAATCCGAACCATTACACAAAACAAATCTGTTTCCCTGGCTTAGTTTACTCCACAGGCAGACAGCAGAGTAAGGTTAAGAGCACAGGTTCAGGGTCAAATCCCAGCCTCACCATTTAGGAACCAACTTTAAGTTTAAGCAACTTACTGAACATCCCTGTGCTGGTTTTCTCGTCTGTAAAATGGAAGAAGTTAACAGAACCTATTTCATAGGGTTACCAAGAGGATAAAGAAAACTGCTCTACACGATAATTATTATGAAGTCATATTCTCCATCCTGGAATTTGAAACTGACCACCAAAAAAAAAAAAAAATTTTACACAGACTAGAAAGAGGAAAAAAAAAAATTACACAGAAGTAGCAGGAGGACCCTCTTGGAAATTCGCCAAACCAGGGACTCAGCATGTCATGTATCCTTGGTATGTCAATAGTACTCCAAAATTTGAGGATGGTAAATAATGGTATTCACAAAAATAATTTTCAGTTGTTTTAACCCAAACACATAGACATCTAATGCAGATTACAATACAAAATTCACATTTTAGGGCCGGGTGGAGACTTAAGATAAATGGTATGTTGTGCACTGGAATAAAGCACTGTTTGCTGAGTCAGGGACGAGAGATCTAGAACCTAAGGGAAATCTTGCTGTGAGGACTTGCCCATATTTAATCCCTAAAAACTAGAAGCAGTCCTAAAAGAGGCCACTGACCACGGAAGGTTAAGTAAATAGGATGTGGTGGGGTTAGCAAGGAAACCGGGACTCCCGAGTTCCCGAGTGCCAGTCAGTCATCCCTCCACCTTGCACGGGAATGTGGGGTCTCCCTTCATGGGTATCAGTTGCCCTTTTGGAGAGACCATGTTGGAAGCATGGTGTTTCTTAGCAGGGAGAGTCCGGGCATCCCCAGGGCATTTCTGAGAGGACTGTGGTCTCCACCTTGAATGCTATCCAAGAGTCCAGCCCTCCCTGCCCCCCTCACCGTCAGGTGTCTTGAGGCTCCCAGGCTTATTCCAACCAAGCCTGTCACCACCTGTCCCTCACTTTTAGCCCCAGAGTTAATGAGACAGAACCAGACGGAAAAGGGAAATGTCAAGAGGACGGTATGGATGGCTTCCATATTCAAAACTATACAAATTTTAAGAGGAGCAAGGAATGCATGTGCCCTCAGAAGAGTCTCTTGGGCTATTAAAATTTAAATTGGTATCACCTGTAAACTCTGTGTGCTAACAGTCGGGATACTGATTTGATTGTGCAACGAATATTTATTCTTTAACCTTACTTTGCACAGTCCCAGGCTGGGCTCTGGGCAGGGAGAAACACAACAGGACTGAGACCCCACCCTCCAGAATTCAAGATGCCATTAGAGAGACCAGATAGGAAGATCAGGAAAGACAACGAATTAATAAATTATTCTCAGTTAATGAAAGAGACAATACCTTGACCTTTGCAACACTTTCTGCAAAGGAAATTTACAAGAAAGCCCAAAACGCAAAAACAGAACAAACCAAGTGATCAGGTAGAAGCTGGAGAGCCCTTGTAGGTAGCTCTATTCTCTGCAGCCCCTAGCCTTAAAGCCCAACAGTGCCCAGCCTTCAGAACACTCCAGAAAGAGAGGCGGGTGTGTTTTCAAAGGTGAGCAGCACTGATGAGCAGGTTAAAAAGGGGGCGGGGGGCCTAGGCAGGAAGAACCACAAAGACAGACAGCTGTGTAGGACCAGATAACCTGGCACCACAATATCCCCCTTCTGATGCAAATTCTAATCCTGAACACTGGTGAGAGTGGTACAGCAGCGACCTGGGCAGGGCAGGATGAAGGGCAGAGCTCAAGAGCATTGCCCACTGGCAGAGAGAACCCACTGGGAGCCACATGTCCCATCCCAACCTGGCCTCCTGTCCTGCCTCTCACCCAAGGCTCCCTATGTCGCAGGGGGATCGCAGTGAAGGGAGGCACATAAAGATGGGGTTGGTAATCACAGAGCCCCCCCACAAGAGCTAACATATCGAATACAATGAAAGAGTTGGTAAGCCTGTGCTTACCACGGAAGGTATTTCTCAACACCACCCCCTCACTTCTCTGACATTTATGCCATGTGGAAATATAGTCCCAAGGGGCCAAGTTTCCCAATGTTTCACGAGGGGGAAAAACACTGCAGCACTTAACAGCGTTGTGTGGGCCAAAGAGAACATACCAACGGGCCGGTGGGCACTCCTACATTGGAAGAGGGGTCTGTCTTGCCTACCACACCAGCCCCAGCATCTTGCCCACAGTCTAACGTTAGTACATTATGTGTCCAATATGTATTGCTTAAATGAGTATGTGAGAGCCAAGTATTGGTCTAGGTAGCAAACTGTAAGCCAACTTCTTTGCCTCTCCTCCTTTAGAGAAAGGCTGCAGTTTGGGGGAAGTAGATGGGGTAGCAGGTTCTAAGTAAAGGGAAATCTATGAAGAACTTACTCACAAAGTCACTATTAACACAAAATCGTTATCACTAAGTCAATGGGGAGAGCACTGCAATTCCCTATCAGGCTGGTAGGTGGCGCTTCATCTATCTCCAGGCTCAGAAAGCGGGGAGGACCTGGGCTCTGAGTCCTTGCCCTTCAGAGTGCCCTGGTCCTTATCAGAAAAACTAGGAGACACACAGGCATACTCATGGGGTTGCTAGGAACATCTCTTGAACAAATAGAACAAAATGGATTTCTAAGGTTTTTAAGATGGATCCCCAAGTCTCTGTCCTCAGTAGCTCTGGCTGGACTTAACTATGATGTTTGAGGAATCAGTGAGTTTCAAGAAACACCAGGGAATAGTTCTACCTAAAGGGTATCCCATACATCAAAGTGAAACAACTCTTACAACATAATGAGGAGTTGGCTCCAGAAACGTAAGCACCAAAGGAAGATACTTAATCAGAGCTTCAGGGCAAAGACCAAAGTGTCCCAGAAATGAGCAGGTCCTAGGAATGCCAGAACTGAAGAAATTCCTGATCATCTTGCTAAGAGCATTAAAGACTTTGGCGATGGTACTACATCTAGTCTAGGAACATAATACCATTGCTCAGAGCAACAGAAAGATCAGGCCAATTTTCAGGGGAAAGGAAAAAACCTGCGGCTGAAGAGGATAAGCTACAGATAGATGGGTTTCCTTAGAAAAGCTGGTAGAGCATGTGACTCTTGATCTCAGGGTTGGGAGTTCAAGTCCCAGATTGGGTGTTGAGATTAATTAAATAAATAAACTTTTTTTTTTTTTAAGTCACTTTTGAAAATGCCCCCCCCTCAAAGAAAGCAAGCCTGGCCTAGGTGGGTCAGGACTCACTAGTCAAAACTAAGGAACTTTGATCACCTTTCAAACACGCACACCTATTCCCTTCATCTTCCACTCACCAAAGACAGGTCCTGAACTGATTCCATACCATGCCTGCCTTTGCACTTGGCCTCGAAGTATATTCAGATCTTCCCCCTGACCTTTTAAGAACACCAAAGGTAGTGCTGGAACAAGAAACACTTTTATCTATTTCTGCTGATCTTTAAAAAAAATATATACTTCTATTATGGAACTTCTTAAAAGCATGCACAGAAGTTGAGAGAACAGCATAATGAACTTCACATATCTTTAACTGACTTCGAGATTTATCTTTGCCAATCTTGCTGGCCACCATTTTTTCCCTCCCTCATTCTAATAGTTAACAAACTTGGTATTAGAGGGCAAGGGCCTCCCTCAGAGCCACCCTGTTAGAAGTACATAAAAGGTTAGAACTCACGCCAAGTTTCTTAAAAACTGGAAAAAGTTCTTTGAGAGATTAAAACTGAGGAGAAACAAAGAAGAGAACAGTCCCTGAGTAAAAATCACTTAGGCTTTTAAGTAGATTCTGTCTCACTCAGGAAGTTTAAAAAAAAAATCAGTAGGAAAAATGAATAAAAATCAATACAATATGTAAGTCTTTTCAGGTCCAAGGGTATTATCTTTTAAATATTGTGGAGGTTTATTTAAGGTTTGTTTATTTATTGGAGACAGATTGAGGGGGAGGAAGAGGGGAAAAAGAGGTAGACAGAGAATCTCAAGCAGACTCCTTGCTGAGCATGGAGCTCCACCCAGGGAGTAAGGAGGGGCTTGATTTCAGGACCCTGAGATCATGATCTGACCTGAAATCAAGAGTGAGATACTCAAATGACTGAGCCACCCAGGCACCCATAAATATCGCTTTAAATAATGAGGCTGTTTTGTATTTTTCTGTGGAATTTGAATTGTTAGCAGGCGAAAGGTTAATATTCAGTGAACCACAACAACAAAGGCCTAGGATTCCATGTTCAGTGATTTTTTAAAATGGTAATACTGGGGGGGGGGTCTCTATTTGTTTCCAAATGGACTGTTAATGTCTATAACTGAGAAGATCATTTTGCTTGTGTGTTATTTTATTCCCATATACACCTCTGGGTAGAAAGAGTGGAGGAATCTTTTTACAATATTATCTGAAGAGGGTGGAGATACTTCCTTTCCAGGTAATTAAGCACACTTCCTAAATAAAACTAAGAAGCTGACACGTGCTCTTCTCCCAGGACTATGATAAATGGTTTTATTTTATAAAAGCAACAGACTAGAATGTTCTATGTGCTGTTCCCTCTATCTGCCCTTTCAATTCGGGCTAAATCCTATCCTTCCTCTGTCTCTACTGCATCCACAGTGCCTAAAGAACTCTCACCTTGCTAGGTGCTCAAATATATTTCTGACATGCAGAAAACACCCCTGGGCGGGGTATATTTGACACTTCCCATTCTTCACAAACCTTCCATTTCTCGGCCTCCAGCTTTCTTCTCTTGCCTCAGTCCCATTCTATCTCTTCATTGATTTTAGTGTTCTGGCATTTTAAACAGCAGTAAGTGTTCCAGAATGTCTAAGAATGATGGACTGCGCCAGACACTATGGGTACATTACCTTTTGCAAATCTATGACCACTTGGAATGCTTAAGAAAGGATGGCAAATGGGAGCCCAGGACCTCAGAACAGCTGAGGTCTTGCAACTCCATCTCCGGATCTCCAGGCACAAGCTAAACATTGATATATAGAATTTAGAGGCACCCAGCTGGCTCAGTCCGGAGAGCACGCGACTCCAGATCTCAGGGCCATGAGTTCGAGCCCCAAACTGGGTGTAGAGAGGACTAAAAATAAGTGAATAAACAAACTTCAAAAAAAATTTCTTTTCAGTTGAACTTCATTGTTTTCTTAACAAGAACCACATACTCATGCCACTTGATGCTAACAAAGCCAGATTCTTACAGTGCGTTATATTCTGACTTTGTGACCCTACTATTTCTTATGCTTGGTACTGACCTAAGCAATGCTCACACCCTCTAGCACTCCTGACTGGTTGATGGTATCTGAGTCTCAGAGGCAATATAATCGCAGGCTCCAAATACCCAGGACAAAAGAATACTTCACGCTGAATGGTCACCAGCTAATTATTACCTCCATGGTGAAGAGATCAAGTAGAAGTAGAAACCATAATTATACTGGGGGAAACTGGGACTGGAGAAAAAGAAGTGTATCCTGAAAATGAAAATCGAAAAAATAACTGGAGCCCAGAAATCACAAGCAAATCCTTTTGTTAGTAAGCTAGAGTTTCTACTTCGTGAGAGTAGAACTATCTAGAAATAATCTTTAGATAGAGTTATTTGCTAACATGGAGGAATTCCAGATAAAATGTCTTCCATACATCTCCATGAAGAAGGGAGGACTTGGCTTTCACGGCTATTCTCTGTGTTAACTTTAAGTCAAGGTTGCTCAACATCAGCACTATTGACATTTGGAACCAGATCATTTGTTGTTGGGGGGAGGGAGGGGGAGGGCTGTCCTGTGCACTGCAGGATGTTTAGCAGCATTCCTGGTCTCCACCACCCATTAGATGCCAACGGCATTTCCACACGCCGCCCCATCACAGCTGCAAATACTACCAAATGTCCGCTGGGGGCAAAGTCATCCTCAGTTGAGAACTCTGTTCCCCAAACACACCTATCTGTGCAGCTTCTCTCCCTCTCTCTCTCTCTCTCTCTCTCTCTCATCATTCCCAACCCAGCCAAAGCCACACCAATCAACCCATTCATGAACGTTCTTTCCACTCTGCAAACTGACTTCAAGAAACCAGAAGCAGAATGGGTGACCTGCTGCTTCCCGGAGGGCACAAAAGAGGCACTCAAGAAATGTGGGTGGGTTCCCACTTTTTCTTGCTGCTGAAGAAGTCACAGCTTCTCAAGCAGACACCTGTCTCTTCCAGGAATCATGTTTTGAAGGTAAGCACACATATTTTGAATATGCCAATTACATTCAAAATACTAGAACTAAAGATTGTGATTTCGTCTATCTTTTCTCTCTGTAGGAGGAATGCAAGTCTTTAATTTTTAGGAAGAACACCGGAACTAAATAAATACTTAGCACTTTAAAGGAAATGCTTTATACACTTCGATGAATTCTTGCCAGAGATGTCTGACAATAACAGCCTACAGTACTCACAGCCTCCCACCCGTGTTTCTATGGTGACACTTGAAGTCAAATGGTTAGAATTCAAACTACCTAGTCATGTAAAGAAAAGCCCTTTTCCTCATTCCATAAAGCATATTTTATCACTTGTTGGGGGGTGGGAGGACGGGAGGTAAGATTCATACTTCATACTTTTAGTAGTATGTTTTTTGTTCTAAGAAATTAAAAATGTGCATGTGAGAACTTCTCAAATCTTCGCAAATGGAGGGTAAAAATCTTGGACCGATTTTCTGGGACTCATTTATCATTTTACAATCAAAAACTAGGGGCACTTGGGTGGCTCAGTGGGTTAAAGCCTCTGCCTTCGGCTCAGGTCATGATCCCAGGGTCCTGGGATCCGCCCGCATTGGGCTCTCTGCTCAGCGGGGAACCTGCTCCCCGCCCCCCCGCCTGCCTCTCTGCCTACTTGTGATCTCTCTCTCTCTCTCTGTCTAATATATAAATTTTAAAAATCTTCGAAAAAAAAAAAAGAACTAGTAGGCAGTGTTCAAGTAGAGGCAGAGTTTGAGCATGGCACAGAGTTGAAAACTCATCAGCGAAATATTAATCACAGCTGAAACCTGACATACACTACCCCGAGTTCCTAAGGTACAATGCACTCCAGCGACTAAAAGTACATTCCATTTCCTCTAAGTGCACATTCAGTCTGTCAAAACTGGATGACAACAGCCTAAAGCTGTTAAAATTCTGAAACTTAACCTGCTGCACATCCTGAACAGCCCTTCTCCAAAGAAAAGTTACGAGAAATGTAAGACTTTTCAGATACGGAAGCATCTTAAAATTCCCCGAGACACATGTCAAAATAACCCCTCATAAACTGCTTCATGGGAACAGCATTTCAAACTCTCCGTCTAATTTTCCATTTCCAGGTTTGTTGCAAATGGTACTCCAATGAAATTCTTCCTTGGGCTCCTAAGGATCCGAAGAGGTTTAAGAGCCCTCTGGCAGACAACAGGCATAAACCTTTGAAAACCGTGGGTTGTATCTTTAAAAGGTGTCAAAGGAAAAGCAGATGAAATGCTGTAATCTCCGCCCACTGTCACTTAAGACAGAGCAGCCCGCGCACGCCGCACACCCAGCCAGCATCCTGCATCCCCCCTTTCTTTTCAAACCCACTGCGTTAGACCATGGAAACTCAGGATGTGTGGCCACAGCGGCCCCTGCTCTGGCTCCAGCTGGCCCACCACGTGGCGTGGCCGTGACCTTAGTCACACTTCCCCCTGACATCCTGTGAGTGGGCTCCAGCTGGAGCCAGACCTTCCCACCATGCTGCCCGCCCTGCTCCTGGAAATGACAAACCCCCACTCCCTAAAACATTCCATTCTCCTCTAACACCAGCAGAGCTTCCTGCTCCCCACCCCTCCTGAATAACAGGTCTTTATCATTCCCAACCCTGGTGACGCCTTTCACCATTGAGCTAAAGGGGAAGAATTTTCATGGAAGCAGGCTCTCCCATTCCAGTGCAACTATTTTAACTCTTACCGGCTAATCCCTTCTCCAGGAATTATAAGCACATACAGCTTCTGGCATCTCACACAGGGTACAGAAGCACGACAAAGCGATCTTCGTTGAAGAAATACTTCTTTCCTTCTCAGAGAGGGTGCCTGTTGGGATTCGGATCTCCATAAGCCTTCTCTTCGTGGTCCTTATCTAGTTGGATGGACCAAAAGGCTTTCAGAAATCTTCTGAGTTGGATGCATTAACTTATGTCTTTGAAAAAGAGTTTTCATTTAAATAGCATAATGAGAAAAATACTCCCCATTCACTTTTAGTCGTAGAGTTAAAAAAAAGAAGCAATTTTTTTATTTCATCAGATGACTGGCAGTATTAATCCTGCCTTCCTCCTAAAAGATGCATGGGGGCAACCTAAGGTCGGTCTCTCAAGCAAAGATGTCAAGCTGGGCAGAGTGACATTAAGAAGCAGTTACTGGGGACGCCTGGAGGGCTCAGTGGGCTAAGTGGCTACCTTCTGCTCAGGTCATGATCCCAGGGTTCTGGGATCGAGCCCCACGTTGGACTCCCTGCTCAGCAGGGAGCCCACTTATCCCTCTCCCTCTGCCACCCGCCCCTTTGTGCTTGTTCTCAAATAAATAAATAAATAAATAAAATCTTTCTTAAAATAAGGCAGTTTAATGCATCCATTGTTTATACTCATCCTATTCTACACATTCATAAATGGACACAGAGGTTCCAGTTCTAGAGAAAATAGAGTGAGCACCTTCCACCCTGTTTTTCCCAGCGAACCAGACTATAAAAACCTGGAGAGACTGCATATAGCAGCTACTTGAGGACTCTGAAAAGTAAATAGTAGCAGGCAGATTAGGAAGGAGAGGAATTCGAAATACCACCTCACCTGCCAGTGAGTTTACCATGACTTTCTCCTCCCATATGCCCCAAGCCTGAACCCCACACACCGTCGGCGGGCACAGAGAACTGACAGAGAGCAAGCCTGGAGATGCCCTATAGCTCTGACTCACAGAGCAGTTAAGAACTCCTGATGCTCAGAGAGTGGGGGAAATCCCCCACCTTTTTTCCTTCGCCCTGTTCTCTTGGGTCACAACCCCTGCAATGGCAGCCTGCAGCAATGGGAGCCTGCAGGACCGTTCAGACCCGAAGGATGAAAGCCTTCCTCTGTGTTCGGCAGTGCTGTGGCTCTGAGGAGATGGGTAAAACCATGCCAATTTTTATTCTCTGTCCTCCTGTCACTTGGTGCAGGGACATGGGCAAAGCTGTGGAAGGTCATAGCAGGGCAGTAATGAAAACCCAAGATTTCTAGCTAAATGACCAAAGGAAGCCCCATGGAATTGGAAAGTATTGAAGAAATTATGTAGAGGGAGAAGTTCAGGAAAGGAACCATATAAATGGTTTATAAACTCCCAGGCTCACCCACAAGCTTGGCATGCATGGATCTCATCCTCAACAGCCCACCTGAGACTACGAGAATATTCTAGAAAGGCCAATGTCCCAGATGGGTCACCAAAGGGCATACCCACCCGACATGTCCATACAGCACTGCCAAGTCCTTGCCAACTGAACTGACATTGGGACCACAGCTCACAGAAAGTTGGGTTAGAACTCGCTCTGTGAACATAACCAAATCGACTGCCTGCGACAACAAAAATATCAGCATTCTCCATGGGATTTAAACAAGATCCAGAGCCTCATAACATAACATTCATAATGTCCTGGATAAAATCCAGAATTACTCAGCATGGGAAAAGACAATCAACAGATGCCAATGCTGAGATGACACAGATGTTTGAACTATCTGACAAAGACTTGAAAAGAGCAATTATAGCATATACCAGCAACCAATCATAAACCATCTTGAAAGCAACATTAGAACAGAAGTCTGAGCAGAGATACAGAAGCTATAAAGAACTGTTGGAAATTGTAGAACTGAAAAATTAAATAACTGAAATAAAATCTTCCTGGATGGGCTCAATGCAGCATGGAGAGAAGAGTCCACGAACTTGAAGACAGAGCCACAGAAATTGGCCAATGTGAACAACAAAGAGAAAAAAAAGATCTAAAACAAAACAACAGAGCCCCAGGCATTCAGGGGATAATAACAGAAGGTCTGCCATTTGTGTCATGAAGTCCAAAAAAGAGAGCAATGGTGCACTGCAGAAACAAAATATAACAAACTAGTGGTAGAAGGCTTGCTAAATTTCCCAAGAGACATAAATCTACATATTCAAAAAGCAGAGCAAACCGCCCCTAGGATAATTCCAAAGAAAAATGTGCTGAAAACGAGACACAAAGCAATCTTGAAAGCAGGGAGAGGAAAAAGGGACATATTACCTCTAAGCACAAAAACTCAAATGGCCATGGATTCCTTACTAGAAACCATGCATGAGAGAAAGAAGTGGCCCGATATATTTTAAGCTCTCCTCAGGAAAGAACTGCCAACACAGAATTCTATATCCAGCAAACAGATCTTTCAGGAATGAAGGTAAAATATAGACATTCTCAGATGAAGGAAAACTAAGATCACTTACTGGCAGCTGACTTCCTCTAAGATGATAGCTAAAGAAAGCTCTTTAAACAAAAGGGAAATGATACCACAAGGAAACACGGAACATCAGGAATTAAGAAAGAGCAGCAGAAATGGTAAACATCTGGGTAAATATAAAACACTGTACTTCTCCTCTTAAGTTCTTTGTTGAAAGCAAAAATTAGAACATGATCTATGGGGTTTTCAGTGTATGCCACTGTAACCCTAAGACAAATGTAACAAAACAAGAGTGGTTAAGGTGCCCATAGTCCACTTAAAGTGGTAAAATTCTGAGTCCCAATCTCCTGTAAAGTATGGACATTGTAATCCTTACAGCAGGCACACATACACACACACACAAAAAAGATAGGAGGAGACACAAGAGATCAATTTAAAAAGAAACGCTAGGAAATATTCAAGTAATTCAAAAGAAGGCAGAACACAGAAAACAGGAGTGAAAATCAATAATAAAATGGTAGGCATAAATCCAAGCATATCAATAGTTATGGTCAATTAAAATGGTCTAAACAGGTAAATTAAAGGACAGAGATTGTGAGAATGAATTTAAAAATAGGAACCAACTGTATCTTCACAAAAACTCACTTGACGGGTGCCTGGGTGGCTCAGACAGTTAAGTGTCACGATCCCGGGGTCCAGCAATGGGCTCTTTACTCAGCGGGTGGTCTGCTGCTCCTTCTCCCTCTCCCCCTCTCTCTCCCCCTGCTCACGCTCCTGTGCTCTGTCCTTAAATACATAAAATCTTAAAAAAAAAAAACTCACTTGAAATACAGTGTTAGTAGATAGGTTAATAAGTAAAAGGAGGAGAAAGGTATTAACATGCACAACCATTCCAAAGAAAGCTGGAGTTGGGTGGCGGGGGGCCGCACCTGGCTGGTCCAGTCATTGGGGCATGCAACTCTTGATCTTGGGGTTATGGGTTTGAGCCCCAAGCTGGTATAGAGATTAGTTAAAAAAAAAATAAAAATCTTATTTTACACACACACACACACACACACACACACACACAAAATAAATTGACTTCAAAGCAAAGACAACGGCACTGCCAGGGACAAAGAAAGGTATTACATAATGTTAAAAGGGTCAACTTGACAATCCTAAATACAGTTGTACCCAACAGCAAACCTTCAGAATAAAGGTGGCAGAAAATGACAATTCAAAGGAGAAAGAGATCAATCTAAAGTCATAGTTGAAAGCTTTGACATTCCACTCTCAATAATATATAGAAATAATAAACAGAAAATACCACCAACAGAATTGAGAATTTACAAAACAGTAACACAAACAGAATATGTATTCTTTTAAAGTACTCATAAAACATTCACGAAGACTAACCATACACTGAAGTATAAAACTTAAACTGAAAAGAATTGAAACAATACAAAGTATGTCTTCTGATCATAATGAAATTAAACTAGAAATCAAAAGAGAACAAAAAGAGAAACAAAAAACAGAGAAAAGGGAAACTTCTAAATACTTGGAAATTATACAACATACTTCGAAATAACATATGGGTCAAAAAGTCTCAAGTGAGAAAAAAATTTTTGTATAGAACAAAATAAAAATGCAACACAACAAAATGTGTGTCATGCGGTTAAAAATGGTGTTTCCAGGGAAATTTATATTAAATGTTTGTATTAGAAAAAAAGAAGGGTCTCTAATCACTAATCTAAGTTTCCATCTGCACCAACTAGAAAATAAGGAGCAAAATACATCCAACGCAAGAAGGTGGGGAAATATTAAGGATAAGGGCAGAAATAAATGAAATTGAAAGCTAAGAAATCCGGGGAAAGACATCAATGAAAACAAATGCCGGTTCTCTGACAATATCAACATTGTTAAGCCTCTAGCAAGACTGACAAGGAAAAAACTCATTTCTTACTAATGTAAGAGGGGGTGGGGTATCACTGCGGATCCCACTGAAATTAAAAGGACAGAGGAACAGAACAACTACATACACATAAATGCAACAACTTATATCGCTGACATCCTTTCTAGAATTTCTTTTGGTCCGTGTTCATGAAGATATTGGTCTGTGGGTTTTTCACTGTTGTTTTTGCTTTTTACCATCTTTGGTATCAACAATGCTGGCCTCGTAAAATAAACTGGCAAGTTTACTCTCTTGTTCTCAAAGACATGGTCTAAAAACTGGTGTTAGGTCTTCCTGAAATGTGTGTTAGAATTTATCGGTGAAACCATCTGGGATTGGAAATGTCTTTTTCAGAAGGTTTCAATCCATGAATCCGGTTTTACTAAGGACAATAGGACTGCAGAGGTTATGGATTTCAATTCCGGTGTGTTTGGACAGGTTGTGGGTTTTTTAGGAATGGGTGTAAAAAAACCTTATTGGATTGTTTGACTCCTCCCGGATCAGAGAAGAGACAATTTGATCCAGGACCTTTCAGACTGTCGCAGAGAGGTTTCCAGTCTTCTTGGCAGTAATCAGATAGCAGTAGGGGCAGTTTCAGGGAGGCTCAGGGAAGGGTACTGAGGGGGTAAATAGCAGATTTCTTGTTTCTGAGACTGGCCCATCCCACACCACTAGGCCCGTACAGTGACTGCGGTCACCCAAATGCCTATCACCTGGCCAGGCCAGAATGCTGTTCTATGATGAGAGCTGGGAACCATGGGGGGTAGAGGGGATACTGGGGAGTGGCAGGTAGGTATGGGAGGTGGGGTCAAGTCTAAGTGTAGAGCTGGCCAGGGAAGGCCACAGGGTCTCTACGCCCTCTCCAGCCAGAGCGAGTATGCTCTGAACCACCTTCTCAGATTCTTCCCTCTTATACACAGCATATACCCAGGGACACGCTAAGCGCCAACATGGCTTCTCCCCCACATATAATGTTCAATCTTTTTAAATTCTTTTATTATTGTGAAGAGAAGGCAGCTGCTACAGGAAAAAGTTTGGAAAACACTGCCCTCAGATGTCCCAAAGGAGGTGACTCGGGTTCTGGCACAGACTTCTCGAGAAGGCAGTGGGCCAGCCATTCCCAGCCCAAGGCAGGACACTTCCATGCACTCAGCCCGGGTATGGAAACAAAGTCGTGGCATTCAACTGACTGGCTGGCTGCAATTCTTCCTCCATTTAGTCAGACACAAACTGAGACTCATAATGCCGAAAGCGACCTCATCAATCTCCCTGCCCATGGCCTTATTTCACAAGATGAGGAGACTCTGTTCTAGACATGGGAAGTGACTGGCTCAAGGTTGTAGACTTGTTGAGGCAAAAATGGGACTGGAGCCCAAGTTCCAGGGTCCCAGTTCAAGTGCTCTTTATACTCTGCAGAACAGCAAGTGTTGACTGGACAGCTACTGTGTATGTGAGGCAATACGATGACAGCTCCTGGTATCACAGAATTTAACCTTCAGTAGAGAATACAGACATGGAACAATGACACAGAGAAATAGAAATGAGTGTCAAGTTACCAAGGAGAAATGCAGGGAGTGTAAATACATGGTCTTCTAAACGCTTCTCAAGATACAACCCACCACCGCCAGCACTAGAGTGAGTCATAGTGGTGCCAATGGAAAAATTTCACCTGAGGAATGGTTGTATGTGATCTTTTGGTGGTTAAATAAAATTTCCTGTTGTTGAAGTGTACCACCTAGAAAGTGCTTTAGTCCTATATCTGAAGCACGATCTCAGATAGGCACATGGAGAACGTCACATGAGTAGCAGACCAAGGAGCTAAGACAAAACGACGGACATTGCAAAAAAATAATGATTCCAGCCCTAGGTACTTTGTTGAACCAAGATGAAGGAGAATTGTTCAAGCCAAGCCTGACCCAGATACTGTGGGGGAAACAGCCCCGGAACCACAAAGGCCCTGAAACAGGCTTCAGCAACCAGCACGACATACTCAAGAGAGCAAGAGTTCCCTGCTGAGTAAACCAGGTAGTTCTGCAGAGCAGGGACTGAACCTAGGATTCCGTGTTTCAACACCTCCACAGTGAAGAAAGGACAGAAAGAAACATGCACAGATAAAGCTTCTAACTTATCTCAGAAATTGAAACTTTACTATAAACATCTGATCAAGTTTTTCTTTTGGGAGAGGTTTCCCCTACAACTGGCCCTCTCCTGACAGAAGCATTTAAAGGGTCTCTAATTTCCCCCCCTCTACTTTCAAGGCATAAACGCAAACATACAGCCAGAGACCTAAGGTGAACGTAGCTTTACAGGTGGTAAATTCCCATACGGGAGAGCTTGATAAAACGGACTCCAGTCTGATAATTCTATTGTAACAGGAGGTCAGGCTCTTTTCTCCACAGCAATCAACAGAACAACAACAAAAAGAAGTAGGCTTGTAATTCTCTATGAAGCACAGAATGTTCTGGAAGGAAAAAAAAAAAGTTAAGGCACCTATGAGGAAGCTGAGAGAACTACGAGAAGAGATGTTCCTAGAAGCTTCTAAACCACATTGCAAAGTTGCACTAACTGACCAAAGTCTGGGACAGAAAAACAGGAGTAACGTCAGAGATTGGTCACCACAGTGAGTAGGAGGATTCCAACCACACCAGTACCGAACAGGTGTCCGACCACCTGCCGGGGCTCTCTGCTTGTCAATTCAAAACCTCTGAAGGATGGTTATTTTGGTCAAAGGTAGAGAAATTAAGATTTCCAAATGTATTCAGCTAAAAACACGCATTTATACCAGCCAGCTCTAATGGGACAGAAATCATTTCTCATCATCACAGCTGTCCGACTCTAAAGCAACAGCTACCTTAAAAGCTTAATGGCACCTCCCTCCTTAAAAATTGTTAATAAGAGAATGATTTAGCTTGCATTTCCCCCAGACCCTCAGGAGCTGGCTAAGTAACCTCAAGAAGTACCCAGTTAGTTTAGTAATTCTGTTGAGTCAATGGGAAAATGACAATCTTGGGCTCTTTGTTTCAACACCTTGATAGTCAAGAAAGAACATGATGACATATGCACAGATAAACCTTCTAGTTTTATCTCCGGACTTGGTAAGAATGATACTTATTTTTATATACATTTCCTGCGGTATCTGGAGCCCCTAGCAGAGTCTATGACATATAGTGCAACTTCAAAAAACATTTTTTTAATAAACACACAGTTTGATTATCAGACAGAAATTGTGCGAAACCAAAAATATATGCCTTGAAAGATGACTATGTTATTATTCACACTGATATACAAGTAAGAAAGGGAATAGCAAACCAAACATCTACTTCGTTATTTTTTCTTAGAATAGGTTGGTGAAAACAGACAAGCAGAACTAACCAATAACCTCTACTGTTTACTAACTGTGTGATCTTAGGCATGTGACTGTTCTGAACACCTCTCCTAAGTATCTATAACCTTATACCTAACATAAGGCCATAATCTCTTCCTCACAGTGTCACACTATGAACTTAAATATGGTCAGACTTTTGGGGCACCTGAGTGGCTCAGTTGTTAAGTGTCTGCCTTCAGCTCAGGTCATGACCCAGCATCCTGGGATTGAGCCCCACATCTGGCTCCCTGTTCAACGGGGAGCCTCCTTCTCCCTCTCCAGCTCCCTGCTGCTTGTGTTCCCTCTCTCCCTGTGTCTCTGTCAGAATAAGTAAAATCTTTAAAAAAAAAAAAATATGGTCAGACTTTTCACAGCCTGGCACACAACAGGTGTTCAACAAAGGAAGACCCATGAGAGTGTAGGAGAAAAAACTCCCATATTCTCCTCTGACCTTAAACATGGATTGCAACTAGAAGTTTGTATTACCCATGTCACTTTCTGAGCTTCTTCCCAAAGAAAGGAGTCCTTCATTTGCTATAAGAATTCTCTACCCCAGTGACAGATCAGAACCCTAGGAGAGCCCTGCTGGCAGGTGATGCGGTCACTGTGACTCTCCAGTAGTATGTGGGAGGAGGACAGAGCTGCCTGGTGGGGTTCTTCCCCTGGCCCTGAGCCCCTGGGCCCTCCAGGAGCCCAGGTACATTCGAACAGAGGGACAGCAAAAAGGAAGCAGTCAGGACACAGGGAGCCTCAGAGAAGGCTGGCCCGCCCCGATTAAGAGCACACCTCTTTCTCAAAGAAGCCTCTCTCTCTCTCTCTTTTTAGTTTTTTTCAAGTAATCTCTACACCCAGCATGGGGCCCGAACTCACGACCCTGAGATCAAGAGTCACAAGCTCCTCTCACTGAGCCAGCCAGGTGCTCCGAGGAGCAGCCTTAATTTAACCAGTAAATGAAAGGCCGTTTGGAAATAGCTTCTACAAGCTGTGATTTGACAGAAACTTCGAGTGATTATACATCTAAGCTTTCCAAAAAAACACATCTGAAAATGGCTGGTTAATCTGGCCTAAACCGTAACATACGGATAGATCTAAATGCTACCGAAAGCCTCCATTTTAAAAGCAACACACGGATTATTTTCAATGTAAGTTTAACATATTTTTTAAAATCATAAGTGATGTAATCAGAAGGGTAATACTCACCAAGCTGAGCAAAAGTATATCTCTTCAAGAAAGTGCCCATCAAGCAGAAGCTCTTCTCATCTTTACCTTCTAGATGAGCCATACACTACTTCAGTTCTACAAAGAACTTCAAGGCTGTCACGACCTTTCAGGACTCAGTTTCTCCATCTGTTAAAAAAAAAAAAAAAGGAGGGACGGATCTAGCAAACTCTGAAACACCTAGCTTCTCTTCTGAAAACAGCAACTGCTGTTACTTCTCTCTAGGCCAAGTATTTAATTACCAAATATGCTTATCGTTTAATATGTGGTTCCTGAGAAGGGTCAGAGAGAGCAGGGTTTTAAAAAAATGACACAAGTGAGTAAAAGCAGGCTTAAAGGAAAACTTCCTAGACACCTGGTTCACCCCAAAACGAGACAAGACCACATCCCTCCCTCCCCTTTCTTTGAATCAAATCTCCGGAACTCCACTCCCCAGAGGCCCACAAACCTCTCTCCTATTAGCCAAGGCCTGTCTTAAGATAGAATCCATCTTCTTATGGGCTGGAAACTCTTTTGCAAAGTATGAAGCTCTTCCAGACACCATATCAAGTAAATAGCTTACCCAGCACCCACGGCTCATCTCAACACCCTCACTTAGCCCACAGCTGAGTGCAAGGTGTTGACTAAAGAAAATCCAAGGTGTAAAGAGTGCTCTGATTTAGTATTGATGAAGAACAGCATGTCCTTTTGTGACACATACAAATTACAATCAAGTTAACATAGCAGCAAAGGCCGCGTTTTGTAACACTGTCAAATAATAACAAAGGAAAAGTCATGAAAACAAATTGAGCCCCAACCAGGCCTCTTTTAAAAGCATGCAGGATTTAGCGTCCATGAAGAAAAATGTCTTTTTCATAAATTCCAATCCAGAGAAAGCCTTAGCATTTATTAAACACTCTACAGACTCTTTCATAAGCCTTTGACTCCATATTACCTCTGGGAACCCAATGCAGCCACAGACTGTCCAACATTGACTAAGCACTAAGAACTGTACAGAAACGGAGAGACCTCTCACCCACAGAACGTAAGGACTCAAGCATAGAGCAGTGACCGACATAGGGGACAATGGAACAGCCTGTTGGTTACAAGAACCTTATCCTGTAACTGCTTCAAGGATTCTTGATTTGCAGTGGTGAAAGTCCATTTTTAAAGACCGAATAACTGTTGGGGCGCCTGGGTGGCTCAGTGGGTTAAAGCCTCTGCCTTTGGCTCAGGTCATGATCCCAGGGTCCTGGGATCGAGCCCCGCATCGGGCTCTCTGCTCGGCAGGGAGCCTGCTTCCCTCTCTCTCTCTCTGCCTGCCTCTCTGTCTACTTGTGATCTCTGTCTGTCAAATAAATAAATAAAATCTTAAAAAAAAACAAAAAACGAATAACTGTTACTGTAGTCCAAAGTTAACAAAGCAGTTATGTTCAGAGAGTGAAAGAAAATTCATTTGCACTAAGTGGGTTTACACTAAGTAGTGTACAAAGGGCCTGCCAAGTGTTATTTGATGTCTCCGTATTTCTAAGCGGAGCATGAACCCCTCCTTTGTCACTCCAACTGGCTTTCTCACACTTCAACGCTATGCTTAAAATGTCTGACTTCCACCATTTTAGGAAGTTCTCCTTAAAAAGCACAAAAAGGGGAGCCTGGGTGGCCTAGTCCGTTGAGCGTTTGGTTTGACTCTTGGTTTCTGTCCAGACCTGATCTCAGGGTCATGAGTTCAAGCCCCACACTGGGCTCCAGCATGGAGCCTACTTGGAAAAAAAGAAAGAACAAAGAAATGTTTACTTATTAACAACTGCAAGAAGAACCAATACAATTTTTCACACTGACTCTAAGAGAAAAAATATAGAAAAGGGAACCAAAATGCTATTAAAAATACTTAAGGACAGGGTGCCTGGCTGGCTCAGCCAGTAGAGCACGTGATCCTTATCTTGGGGTCATGAGTTCAAGCCCCACACTGGGCACAGAGCGTACTTAAAAAAAAAAATAAAAATGCAAAAATGTGTGCACTTGGAGGAAAATGCTTCATGCTAAACTCAAGCTATCAGAATAAAATATGGAGGTACGTGAAAAATAATCACAATCTTGCTAAACATTAACACATTGTTTTTTAATGTCAAAATCATTTAAGGCCCCAGTCCAGAATGGACACACAGATCTACAAATTTCTAGAAGCATAGAGCCAAACGAGCAAGTTCTTGTTCTCTCCCATAGCCTTCAGAATGGGGACACGTGGCTCTTAAGTCCCGTTCACAAGACAGCATACAATCTATCTAGGACGGCTTCATTTGGAAATGCCTTCTTTCAGTCACAGGCCTGACAAATGCTTGCTTCCTGTCTTCCAGAGGAAACCATATTTATAATAAGTAGTTTTTCTAATATTTACTTTGCATGCTTCTCATGTGATTAGACACTGGCAGGACTGGCCCCAGTGTGGGTAGCAAACAAGCAGCAGCAAATTGCTCACTTGTTCAAATGTTCACAAACCTAAAATGGTTAAGTCCGTGGCCTTCCGTTATCACCTACCTCCTCAAAGCTTTGGTTAAGTTTCAACTATTTTACCCGTAAGGAGTAATAGCTAACAGCTACATATATGAATAAATACTACCTACTAATTTATTTCTGTCAGCCAAGAGGTCACGAGGTAAGAAGAAACATAAAGTGCCTACCCTCTTTAGGTTGCCTGTGATCAAGGAAATGAGAGAAGGGTTCCTAATAGTAGATAAGAAACCTGAAACACCGATTTCTCTACCTCTCTAGGTTGCCTTAACAGCAGGCAATTCTGCTTTGTGTTTAACTCTCAAATAACTTGAATCAAGCAAAAAATGTAGAAGGTCCAGTCACACAGTTCATGGAAAGGCAGCACCATGGTACTTCCCAGTCAAGTGAAATATTTTGAGAAAGCAGACACTGGCTTCCCAAAGTCCCACAACCTCCGCGAGCTTGGCTGCTTTATGGGCAGACCACAGCTCAAAAGATTGTTGGCATCTTCGAATCACCCATCCTTCGCTCATGCCAACATCAACCTGATGATGAGTTTTCTGAATAAGCTGGTATTCCGTTGGCCAAGGAAGGACTTCCTGTGTTAGTCCTCTTTCTTTAGAAGGCGGTTTCATTTCAAATGGCACCTCCACACTGGAGTTGATCTGAGAAAGGTGGGTGTGGGGGCAGCGCTAAAGGAAAATGTTATGTCCTCTGTGGAAATTCTAGACCTTTCCACTGCTTTGAGGTACACCAGAATTCACTGTGGTCATTAGATTCAAGAGATACTCACGCATAGCAAAAGGCAGTATTCTGGATAATGAAGCCATAAACCAATAAAATAAGCTGCACACTGTGTCCCTCAACTTGTCATTTTCATCTTTCCTACTCAGCATCTAACTTAATCATGATTCATCAAACCATTACATTAATTGGAGAGCAAAATAACATGTTTAAGGACAAAAAAAAAAATCACTTGTATTTTTAAAGTATCTTGTAATACAAGTATTCGTTTCTATAATCAAAACAGCATAAAGTGACTTTAAAACTTGAAATTGATAGTTATTGCTTACAAAAACTAGGTAAATAATATGGGACACATTTTGAGAGCATTTGAAAGCACTGAAGATACCAACTTTTGAGGAATAAAACATTTGATTTATTCAACAGTATAAAATTTTAGAGGATTTGTCTTTCATTTTAAATTTGTTACTGTCCTAATAAAAAAATGTTGGTAAAATGAGGTTTACTTTTCAATTGCTATGTAATCTGTCATCCTTTTTTCCACCCTCCAGTGTGCGTGAAACTGCTATTCAAGTGAAGGCAAAATATAAAACTCCCCTATGGGGCACCTGGGTGGCTCGGTGGGTTAAGCCTCTGCCTTTGGCCCAAGTCATGATCCTGGGGTCCTGGGATCGAGCCCCGCGTCTGGCTCTCTGTTCAGCAGGGAGCCTGCTTCCCCTTCCTCTCTCTCTTCCTGCCTCTCTGCCTACTTGTGTTTTCTGTCAAATAAATGAATAAAATCTTTTAAAAAAATAATAAAAAAAAAAAAACTCCCCTATGACTCCATTTTCTGTTAAGTAAAATGAGAAAATTGTCAAAGATTCATTCCTGCCTCTCACTACTTTTCAAAACAAGTAGAACTTTCTAAAGCACTTGGCAAATACAAAAAGTGATTTTAATAGATTGGGGGGGAGGTCTTTTTTTAAAAAAAGAGATGCCTGGCTGGCTCAGCTAGTAGATCTGGATCTCAGGGTCATGAGTTCAAGCCCCAGGTTGGATACAAAGATTACTTAAAAAGAAAATCTTAAAAAAAAAAAAAAAGTGGGGGGGAATAAAATGCCCCTCCCCCCCATGCTTTCTCTCAAATAAATAAAAAAAATCTTAAAAAATAACACTCTTGGGCACATGGGTGGCTCAGTGGGTTAAGCCTCTGCCTTCGGCTCAGGTCATGATCTCAGGGTCCTGGGATCGAGTCCTACATGGGGCTCTCTGCTCTGCAGGGAGCCTGCTTCTTCCACTCTCTCTCTCTGCCTGCTTCTCTGCCTACTTGTGATCTCTGTCTGCCAAATAAATAAATAAAATCTTTAAAAAAAAATAACACTCTCTGAGAAAGAAAATCAGTTATAGATTTTATGAAGAACCTAAATCTTCTAAAAGTATTTAACACAAATCACACCACTAATGAAATGGTTCCACTAGATGGCGCCGTTTTTTTCAGTTACCAGAGACCCCTCTCCCCACCCGTCCATCAACACCTGACAGCAATTTTTCTTGAGCCTATTTCATAGCATTAATGGGCACCATCTTTGTACAATGGATTCTATGGCTTGACTCTCACTACATAAAACAATGTTTGCCTTATTTTCTTGAAATGTCTTCTTTCAAGATTCATGCTTCATTAGCATTCCAAAATTTTAAGGTAAGGTTTAATGAATTCCATCATTCAACACATTTCTTGACCTCTTACATTGTGCCATACCCTCTTCCATAGTCTGAAGCAACCCATGCCCTTTAGTGATGACCGACATTAAAAACTTCCCATCCTTGGGGCGCCTGGGTGGGTCAGTTCGTTAAGCGGCTGCCTTCGGCTCGGGTCATGATCCCAGGGTCCTGGGATCAAGTTCCACATCAGGCTCCCTTCCCTGCTCAGCGAGGAGCCTGCTTCTCTCTGCCTCTGTCTGCCACTCTGCCTGCCAGTGCTCACCCGCGCACGCTCTCTCTCTCTCTCTCTCTCTCTCTCTGATCAATTTCTTTAAATAAAGAAAGAAATTTCCCAACCTTGGGGAGCCTGGGTGGTTTCGTTGGTTAAGCGTCCCAACTCCTGATTTCAGCTGAGGTCATGATCTCAGGGTTGTGTGAGATGGGAGCCCTGCATAGGGCTCATGTGCTGGGTGTGGAGCCTGCTTGGGATTCACTCTCTTTCTCTCCCTCTGCCCCTTCCCCACTTTTTCTCTAAAAAAACCGACAACAAGAACAACAATAACAAAATCACACACACACACACACACACACACACACACACACACACACTTCCCATCCTCCTGCAAATACCTAGGAGTCCACCAGTTCCAGTATGGTACGGCTTTTGCACTTCAATCTTATTTATCTGCAGCATTTCCTGGTGCATTCAGTAACCTCCTTGCAAAACATCTGTCACCCGTGCTCCTTGCCACTGCTCTCTGCTGAGAAGCTAGAATAAACCCAAAACGCTGAGTTCCACTCCATTCTGAAGTTTGGTTTTAGGAAAGATATTTCAAGCATCACTCATGTGAATTTTTTTAAAAGGATTAAACCCCTTTGCGGGTGCTTATATATCAAAATGAAAATAGAGTCATGCTGTTCACTAACCTATTTCCAAAGTTCTGAACTTAGATAAGATTGGAAAGCTTTCGATCTCTGAATGTTACAGGATGAACATTTATAGTACTTGAGAATGAACTGGAAATAGTGATTCTACAGAAGAGACAATGGTTTTAACACCTGGCCACAGCCCAAACCAATAGACATAAAAACACGAGATGCCCATAATTTAGATTTAAGGTGCCATGCAAAGCCCAAGGCAACTCTTCAATCAAATGTCCGTATAAATCCCTCTATTTGTTTCTCACTCTCGTATAAGCAAAAAAATCTATAAAGGATAGAACACAATAACCAAATTGGATCTTACAAACTATTTATTTATAGAAACAATTTGCTCTAATTGTGAAAGAAAAATTTCTAGATGAGATTTTCCTTAAAGACAGCACCAAGCTCTACAGTATGTTTCTTCTGCTGCTCCAAAACTTCATCTAAATTAACCACCACTTTGGAGGGAATGGTATTTCGTGACTCTGCTCCCAGCACCTCTAGCTGAAAATTAAGCCTGCTAAATTTAAGACAAAATTACTTAAACTATCTCCAGCTTTATGTGCAAGGATATGCTTTTTCATGTTGAAGAAATTAAAGTGAGAGAAACTCATATGCTTTAATAAGAATTTCAATTCATTATTTCTAAACCATTAGATTTCTTCAATTTGTTCAATTTCTTCAAAAAGCAAAATTGATCATGAACTTGCCTATGGACTTGAATTTATTTAAATAAATATCCCATTCAGATAATATCTTCTCTGGGGAAACCTGCTGTTCAAATTCATGCCTTTTGAGATTTTTCTTACTTATACTAAGAGGGAAATACCCATATATAATTATAATATATGTTTATGTTATATAATTTAAAATACAGATTATAAATTATATATTATCTGTATATATATACTTCTAAAATGTATGAGTAACCGAAATGCCTGGCAGTCCCAAATACTGAGAGAAACAAAATATAACAGAAAAAACAATGGGAGGAGCGCCTGGCTGGCTCAGTTGGTAGAACATGGGACTTCTGACCTCTGGGTCTTGAGTTTGAGCCCCACACTGGGTGTAGAGATTCCTAAAGATAAATAATTAAACTTTCAAAAAAAAAAAAAAAGCAATGAGAAAATAAACTCATTAAAGATTTTAGCTTAAAACTGAATATGTAGTCATGTTCTAGATTTAAGGGAGTTTGAGATCTTTCTCAAGAAAAAACCCTGTAAGATATCATAATCCCCAAGACACTACCTAGATAAATCCATTTTTAATATAGGATTCATGATTTTATTTCTTTGATCCACGAGTAAGTGCCTACTACTATGTGCTAGGCATGGGGTTAGGTGGGTGCTGGTAATGTAATAATGACCCACATGATGGCCTTGGCCTCGGGGATTTTAAGTCTAACTAGTACAAGAGACCAGGCAATAATCAGTATCAATAAAAATAAAATGGGGCGGTGGCACCTGGGTGGCTCAGTTGGTTAAGTGTCTACCTTTGGTTTAGGTCACCATCTCAGAGATAGAGCCCTCAAAGGAAGAGCCTGCATCAGGCTCCCTGCTCAGTGGGGAGCCTGCTTCTCCCTCTCCCTCTGCCCCGCCCCCTGCTCATGCTCTCTCGTTCTCTCAATCTCACTCCCTCTCAAATAAATAAAATCTTCAAAAAATAAATAAGTAAAAACACAACCTATTACATACCTACATGACAGGAAATGACAGCCAGTCCCTTTACATCTCAGCATCAAGCGGAATTAGGAAAAAGGAGTTTCAAGGAAAATGAACGCTTAAAAACATTTTCAACAATGATGAAAAGAAAAAAAAAATAAAACATTTCCTGGTTGACACTCAGATAACTGGAAATCCTACAATGGACTTTCCCACCTTTGCACCTTTTGGTCAGTTGTATTGCTGCTCTATCTGCTATCAATTTCAACTTTAAAAATTGCGATTGAAAAGGACAGGCTGGTCAGGTCTTGTATTTTTATGCCATGATTAGAAACAAAACCTGAGAAAATAAATTCCAGCAAACCCTTATTTCTAGTTAACAGGCACCACTACCAACATTTTTTTTTTAAATCAATTGGTCGTTCTCCTTCTCAGTGGACACGTCTGGTGTTTCTTCAATGCAAAACCACAAATTCTCCCCCCAAAAAGCCAAGTGGGAAAGGAGCCATACTTGCAAGAACCGGTATCTAATTTCCTCAAGATGACTCCTGGAGATAAAGGAGAGACAGAACTTTGGAGGGGTGAATTGGATGAACTATTTCCAAATTTCCCAAAGGGAATCCTTACTTGTAGGACCAATTCGGCGGTCTTTGGTATTAAAGCAACCTTTAAATAGCTCTCCTTCTACTTATATCCCTTCTAAATTCACTATTGTTACTCATTATGAGTCCACTGGTATTACTCAGCACAAGCAGTTAGTCACTGGATTTCCGAAATCACCAACTTCCCCCCTCCCCTTTTCTGGTTTTCCTATCCCTTCGGTTTTTTTTGCAACATTTAAGGAGATGAGTAACTATACACAAGAAATGCTGCCTGGCCTTTTTGGTTGGTTTGTGGTTTCAAGAGAGACCAGAGCCCCATTAATAAAAGGAGCACGACTCTTCCATCTTCTCATGAAAAGGGGACACTTGCCTTGAAACCTTCAGATCAAAAATTTATGCCACGCAGATTGCTTGATCATCATGTCTCATCAACTTATTTGGAAACAGCTCACACAAATTCTTTATCCAAACAATCAATTGGGAAATGGATGCCATTCTTGGCCAAAAAAAAAAAAAAAAGCCCTAGTACAGTATGATTTCTGTTAACCATAGGTGAGAAATGGAAACAAATCCAGGGAAACAAATCTTGGACTGTCCCTATCCACGCCTATTAAAAAATGATCCATCAATTACGGCCCAACATAATCGTGAAGACTGACCTTTCCAGCATTATCTGTCAAGACCTCCTCAAATCTGCCATCAGTTCTCCGGGATGGAAGGAAAAAGCATGCCTGCTGTGAGCGATCCACAGGGACCTTAAAAGCCCTCTCCCCTCTCTCCATCCACACAGAACCATGTCAAAGCAGGTACTCGTCCAGGACCCTTCCCTAACTACCCACTGCCAATGAACTCTCACTACGTGGACTATCCTGATCTTTCATGACCCATCACATACCCAAATCTTCTCTCCCCAAGTAAATGCTCAACAGTCTACTGGGACTTCACAGAATGGCCACACCAAATGGAGGGATAGTTTTTGTTGGTTGTGAACTGTGTGGACTAGACAGCGTCTCCTTGAATATCTTAAGAAAAGGAACGGTGGAAGAGAGTGGTTGCCAACAGGCAGAGGGCAAAAGCCAGGAGTCACTTCTTAGCCAGCTCTTCATCTGCGGATCCTAAAAAACACAAAATCTTCACCAATCCGTTGCTTTACTCTCTTCTCTGCCCAGTGTGTGGTGGGAGAAGAGGGGAGTGAGAGGGGAAAAGAACTAAGAGAAGGGCCAGAGGCAGTAAAGGAACAAACTTCATGTTACAGTGAACATAATCTTTACGATATTTTCCTGCTATGCTCTCGTTCCCAACTACTCTCAACAATGTACATCCTGGGGCACCTGGGTGGCACAGTTGGTTAAGCATACGACTCTTGGTTTGACTGTTGGTTTCGGCTCAGATCATCTGAGGGTTGAGGGACGGAGCCCTGCATCAGGCTCTGCGCTGGGTGGGGAGTCTGCTTAAAATTCTCTCCCTCCCACTCATGTGTGTGCATGTGTGTATGTGCGTGCATGCTCTCTTTTTCTCTCTAGAAACAATAGATCTTAAAAAAAGAAAAAAAAACTGCACAGGGGCACCTGGGTGGCCCAATCAGTTAAGTGTCTGTCTTCGGCTCAAGTCATGGTCATGGGGAATCCTGGGATTAAGCCCCACTTCGGGCTCCCTGCTCAGTGGGGAGCCTGCTCCTCCCTCTCCCTCTGCCTGCCACTCCCCCTGCCTGAACTCTCTGTCAATAAATAAATAAAATCTACATTTTGAAAAAAAAACTGCACTTCTTAAATAATTTTTTTAAAGATTTTATTTATTTATTTGACAGAGATCACAAGTAGGCAGAGAGGCAGGCAGAGAGAGAGAGAGGGAAGCAGACTCCCTGCTCAGCAGAGAGCCCGATGCGGGGCTCGATCCCAGGACCCCAGGATCATGACCCGAGCCGAAGGCAGAGGCTTTAACCCACTGAGCCACCCAGGCTCTTAAATAGGTGCCCCACTTCTTAAATAATTTATGGAAATTCTATGACTAGAACCAGAAGCTTAGTTATATAAAATATGACAAAAAGAGAAAATACTGCATTCTACACTTTTGACTTGCGCATTTCACTGTATACAAATTTTACCTAAAAAAGTTAAAAAACAAATACTGAACTTATAACGCAGAAGCATGTAGGGGTAAACCTTTTTTAGCACATCAGAAAATAAGATGGGCTGATGCATGGCTAGGTGAACAACTAGATGGTTAGATATTTGACAGAGCAAGTTATCTTCAAATGCTATTACTAATCCAGGTGGTAGGCAGATGTGTGAGCATGAGAAAAAAGTCTTTCAACTTTGTGGTAGACTTGGGAGATTTTCATTAAAAAATGTGAGGAGACGGGGGTGCTTGGGTGGCTCAGTGGGTTAAAGCCTCTGCCTTCGGCTCAGGTTATGATCCCAGGGTCCTGGGATTGAGCCGGACTCTCTGCTCCGCAGGGAGCCTGCTTCCCCCCCTCACCCCGCCTGCCTCTGCCTACTTGTGATCTGTCAAATAAATAAATAAAATCTTTAAAAAAATGTGAGGAGATGGAATCAACAGTATAAAGTTATTTTCACAGGCCATACATACACACGCACTCACTAAAAATGTTTTAAAAATATTTCTTCACGTCTCCAAATTATCACCCACAAAACAGAAAGTCCTTGACTTCCATCCCAAAGTGATCCCTCACCAGACTCACATCTGAAAATCAGTCAGCTGACTACCTTGCTGACCAATTACCTGAGTGTGTACCTCCTCCCTAGCATCCATCTCGGGAAGCAGACCAGAGCCAGCTCTCATTGCTACAGAGCTGCGTACCTGGCCCTTAGTCCTCCCTGTTCCCATCCCCCATACCTGGCCACCATGGCTGACGTGCCATGGGTTGGGGGTCTCCAGGGAGCCATATTTTAAGCAGACAAGCATTTCCCCCTGACACTTTAGGTCTCTCCTTAAAGCTGCCAGGCATTTCCAGAAGCTTTTCTCCTGCCCTCACCCACCCAACAGCACCCTGCTGGGATTTCCTAGGAGGGCCAAGAAGTTCCAGAGACAGGCAAGGTGCTCCCCCAGTCCGCTTAGTGTGGGCCAGTGCGGGGCAGGGGGGGGGGGCATTTTCAGTGACAGAATGGAGAATACTCGCTCTCCGTGTTGGGCTGGCAACAGGGAAAAGGTAAGGCGGGGAGGGGGCCCTGGGTGGCTCAGTGGATTAAAGCCTCTATCTTTGGCTCAGGTCATGATCCCAGGGTCCTGGGATTGAGCCCCACATCGGGCTCTCTGCTCGGCAGGGAGCCTGCTTCCTCCTCTCTCTCTCTCTACCTGCTTCTCTGCCCTACTTGTGATCTCTGTCAAATAAATAAAATCTTTTAAAAAAGAAAAGGAAAAGGGGGACTCCCACCCTCTGTTGCTCCTCACCCTTATCCAAGAATAATAAAGGGACAGGGAGGGGGAAAGGCACAGCCTCACAACTCGTACCTGCGGAAGACAGGAAATTGTTGCCGCCATAGCATCTGTGAGGAAAGGGAGCCCAGCTACAACCCAAATCCGGCCTCCCCATCTGCCTCCTCCTTTTGCTTAGAGGAAGAACCAAAGTCAAGAAAAACCGAAAGTAACACGGCACAATTCAGTCTCCCGAACCATGCTGTTTGTTCTTTCAAGTCAAACCTTTGTCTTCTGGTGCTCTGGTAACATTTAGACTAAACCCACACCACAGAGCAGATTGCTGGTGTGGTTTTGCTCTAGCCAGAGCTGCTTCAACTTTGAGTCGGGGCTGGACTCCAGAGAAGCTGATGTGTGAGAAAAATCAAGAGACCGGAGAGAGAACCCATTACTAACCCTAATGAGCTCATAAGTCAGCCATCCTTTCACTGCTGCAAGAGCTGCCTTCCCACCCCACCCCTTTCCCCTTATCTCTTTCCTCTAGAGGGTCAGTGAAGCTCAACTTGAGGAGAAAATGCCACCGTTTATCACTCTCTCCCTAAGGCCAGTCTGATGGACTTTTAATTCTAAGAGGAGTGTGTGTGGGGACAGGAGGGAGGGATATTGGGGGCAAGGTGCACCTAAACCACTTATGCTAGAATTCCGCTTGAGGATATTCCAGGTTTGGCCAGTATGAAAGTCTGATATGAGGTATCACAGAAGTGCTATTGCTCAGCATGACGGACTCAAATTGGATTTTTCTATGTTCCCTGGGGTTCGGTTGCTTTAACTCCCAAGAAAAGCTTTCATAAGAACCCCTTACGAAAGGACACACTACCTTCACAGATGAATGGATAAATAAAATGTGGTCTATGCAGGCAATGGAGTATTATTTAGCCTTAAAAAGGAAGGAAATCCTGTCACATGCTACAATCAGGCAAAGTAAGATAAGCCAGGCACAAAGACACTCCTCATAACAGAAAGCTGAAAGGTGGTTGCCAGGAGCTGGGGGTGGGTAGGAGGAGAGGGGAGATGTTGAATGGGTACAGACTTACAGTTTCACAAGATGGAAAAGTTCTACAGGTCTGTTGCCCAATCATGTAACTATAGTTATCACTACTGTACCATAGATGTTTAAAAATGGCTGAAATGGTAAATTTTCCATGTTATATGGTATCTTTTTTTTTTTGCCACAATTTTAAAAAATACACACACTGCCTTCACTCTACGTTTTGGATATTCTGCATTCCCAATTTACCAATTTCGATATTAAAAAACAAACCAAGCAATTCGGCGAGTTTTCTTATTGAAAATGTAAACCCTTCCAATGGAACTTGCTTTGAAGATTCCAGAACAAGAATTAAAACCTACTGGCAGCCATGGCTTGCAACAAACTTTTTGTCATTTTAAGCAATATGACATTTTCATAGCAGGCCAGATCCCCCCCTTCTTCTCAAATGGTATGCATGGCATGCTGAATTGGCTTCTGAATCCAATGAGACTGCTGATATGTAGCCTTTTAGCAAAAGGATGTATCACAAGACAGTCTGAGATCCTGAACACTGTGGCTATTATCAACGAAGGCAGCAAAATGAATAATTCATGCGGGGCGGGAGTGTCCAAGTGTGCTTGTTAACAAGTGTGACTTCATGAATGGCCCCTGCACCAGCTCCCTCTCTTCCAAAACTTTTTTTTTTTTAAAGATTTTATTTATTTATTTGACAGACAAAGATCACAAGTAGGCAGAGTCAGGCGGGGGTGGGGGGGCGGGGGGTGGGTAAGCAGGAAGCAGGTTCCCTGCTGAGCAGAGAGCCCAATGTGGGGATAGATGTGGGGATCGGGGCTTGATCCCAGGACCCTGAAATCATGACCTGAGCCAAAGGCAGAGGCTTAACCCACTGAGCCACCCAGGCGCCCCTCTTCCAAAACTCTTATTCTAAACCCTGATCCAGCCTGCATTCTCCTGAAACCTCAAAGTTACTCTATAGAGACAACATTTGTGAGAAGAACAAGAATGACTCTGAAGTTGACAGAGCAAAAAAGGTGGGGTGTACTCTTACTGGCCTAGCCTTCCTTCCAGAAAGGAAGGAAGAAAACAAACTGCACATTTTCTGAAAGATTTCCACGTTCCACTGTTAAGAATGTGGGCAGAAGGAAATGGACTCGAACGTCCAGGGCTATTTCTCCTGTAAAGGAAGGTAATGAATGAATGTTTCTTTATCTTGGCCTTAGACCTTGAGAAACAAGTACTAAGTAACCATACTTCTCAGGAACTCCAGACCCAATCTGTGAGGCTTTCCCCTGGGTGAGCTCTCAGCATACGGGCCAGAGAAAAGGCCAAGAAGTAGGCACATACATCCTGGAAAGGGTCTGAAGAATAAAGCAGAGATGTGAGTGCAGAGAAAGTCACAGGGCAAGCAATCATCTATGGCCCCGAGCTGATTTCGGCAAACCCTACAAAGTCCACCAACTCAGAGGCTTTTGGGCAGACAAGGTGGGGGGGCTTCCAGGATGATGGATGCAAGGCTTGATCCTGCCCTTCTCATCCTTCATCAGCCATCATCCCCAAATCTAGCCACAGGAAATGCTAAGAAACGACTCTTTGTACCCGGAATGCATCCACCGGAGTTTGTTAAGTCCTCTTCCTCTCAAAGACCTTCCTGTTTTAATAGGAAGCACTCAAGGTATCGGAGATATCAGAAAGCAAGTCTTAAGGAGACACTAGGGACTCCCAGAAGCCAGAGAATGTCTCCCAAGGGCCAAAGCCTGTCTCTTCCCTCCTTGTGGGCAGCAATGATAAGGAAATAGAAGGCAAGCTGAGGACAGAGCAGAAGCTGAAGCAGAAGCACAACACCTCCCCATGGGATATATGTGACATTCCTCAGGCACTCCTGACACCCTAAAGCTAAGGAAAGGAAAAACATAGTTAAACTTATAGAGATCACATAAATAAATAAATTTTTTTTATTATTTATTAAATAAATAAATTTTTTTAAAAATTTAAAAGGGGCACCTGGGTGGCTCAGTGGGTTAAGCGTCTGCTTTCAGCTCCAGTCATGATCCCAGGGTCTCGGGATCGAGCCCCGCCATCATGCTCCATGCTAGGCAAGGAGCCTGCTTCTGCCTACTTCTCCCTCTCCCTCTGCTGCTCCCCCACTTGTGCTTGCTCTCTCCGTCTCTCTGTCAAATAAATAATTTTTTTTAAAAACTTTTTAGATTAAAAAAATGTGTAGAGATCACAATCCTGCAAGACATGGGTCTGCCTCAGTTGACAAATGTCTTAGGGATCTACAAGAACAAAGCATTTCTATGAATAACCTAGCACCCAGAAGGAAATGTAGACACAGTTAAAATGTCCTTATAACCTGCAGCCCATTGACAGATACTTGAAGTGGGCAGAGCGTAATGTTCCTCCAGGAAGTTCCCAACTATCTTCCTGTTAACGCCTTGCTAGATGGAAAAACAACCTTAACTTGACGATGGCAAGGCCTCGGTATCCCGTGAGTCTTCTGCATATGAAAGTTCTTTTTTCCATACCTCCCATGATAGATCATCAGCGACCCCTCACAACCCAGGGCAGCAGCTCTTTCTGCCCCACAGGTCCTCTCCCACTTTAATAAAACACCATTTTGCACCAAAGACATCTCAAGAATTCTTTCCTGGTGTTCGGCTCTGGACTCCACCCCACTGAACCTCACCTCTGTTCCAAAACCCCATCAGCATCAGGCTCCCAACATCAACCGCAACGCACCTCGTAGGAATTGCTTCTCTCTGATGTAGCACCGAGGCCCCACATGGGCATCATTGCTACCTCAAATCAGGCAGGGTGGGCTGCGTGCAAGGTCATAAGAATGGGCATCTGAGATCCTCAGCCCAGGGTTCAAGCTCAGCACAAAAGCAGACAGCAGGGCCTCCTCAAACCAGCCCTTCCCTGTCCCTATCTAAAGAAAGAAATACAAGAGACACATTAAACAACTCTTAGAACTAGCTGGCCCCTCTCCCTTTCTGGTGACCCAACACCAACACGGGGCATCCCTATAAACAGTTCTGGAATTAGAACCAGCATCTGTACCTAGAAGCTGCAAAGAGAGAACAGAAGCTTTGACTGTGTGCCCTTTGGGATATTATTTAGATCTACGTGGTCTAAAAGAGGCACACTGTGCACATAAAACCAACTGGGAGAATTAGGGACAATTCCTACCATTAATAGCCCATATTTCCTATGTGGGGAGGTAAAAAGTCGTGAGTCAAAAGGTGGGGTGGTGTTTAAAGGTAACAAGAATTGTCCCATCATTGCGTAAATAACACAAGTAACCTCAGGCTTTAGTTTTCTCACTCATAATTTGGAGAATTCACAGGTGATCCGAAGGGATGAAGTGCTTGGGTGACTTGGGGCTTATAGATCCAATCCCCATGCCTAATTCTGAGTTGCAGTAACCCACCACACCTATCTTCTCTACCCTCTCCACCTGCCCAAGAGCCAAATCCCACAACGAAACAAGGGAAAAGAGACAAAAGGCCAAGGAGGATCATAGTCAAGCTTAAACCACACATGGGGAGTACAGATATTTTAAACAGAAACACATAGGGGTAAAGAGAAAGAAAGGAGGGAATAAAAGAACAGGAAAAAGGTTCACTATGGCAGAGACCTCACAAAGCACAGAGGATAGGCATGGGCATATAAGGGGCCTTCTCGTCAACCCAAAAGAAAAGAGCTGTACTGTCCTATGGCCAACCCAACGGTACCATCTGCCCTTTCTCATCTTCTGCCATGTGCAAAAGTGTTTTGTAAATTATAAACCGAGGCCTATTCTACATGATCTGACTTTAACTTTTACTATGCTTCTCAGTCCTCGTTGTCAACTACCCTAAGAATATGTCTGAGGCTGATTAAAAGTCCTAAGAGAGGGGCACCTGGGTGGTTCAGTGGGCTAAGCCTCTCTGCCTTCGGCTCAGGTCATGGTCCCAGGGTCCTGGGATCGAGCCCGATGTCGGGCTCTCTGCTCAGCAGGGAACCTGTTTCCCTCTCTCTCTCTCTGCCTGCCTCTCTGCCTACTTGTGATCTCTCTGTCAAATAGATAAATAAAATCTTCAGGAAAAAAAAAGTCCTAAGAGAATAGGCTACATAATCACTCTCTTAATATGTTATATCCAACTCCCTTTCCATTCTCTGTCATATTTGCCTGGCAAAATCCAATTCCTCTTTCAATCCAGTTCTCTGCCTACACCATGTCTGTGCCCACTCAGTCAACAGCAGTGAAAGAAAAACACCCTGACTATTTGCTTTCATCATGGCCGCCAACCTCAAGTGGGTTCTGAGTGCTGCCTGACTGATAATCATGATACATTTTGCTGGTCCAATTACTCAAAGATTCTCCCTAATGACTATTTCACCCCCTTCACTCTCTCCTCAAATCTCCAGCATCTCTTCCCCCATCCTCACTCAGCTAGATGGCTTAGTGTCCTACTTCACTACAACACCGGATACGACCATCACAGTCTTTCCACAAGCCCCCACCATCAAGTCAGTCCTCCTATCTACATCTGTGCCTACATCACTCAGGATAGGCTAAAGCTTATGCTCTAAGAACAACTTAGAACAACAGAGGACACTAATGGCCATCATGGTCAGCTAGAGGCCCTGCTCTACCTTGTCCCTACTCAGGGATGTAGGGTGAGGAGAAACCAGTTTTTGGAACACTGCTGATGGCCACAGCACAGGGGAAAGTAACTCTTGGAGGATGTTCACACTGGCAATTAAATGATGAAGTACAGGAATGACATCCACCACTTAAAACAACTCACCAGTCACAAGCAGTTATGTGACCCCACCATGCCGTAAGGGGTGGGCCAACACAATCCTACATGTGTCTAGAAGGTAGAGAGAGAGTGGACCATATGTAACGTTGGTGCTAATGACTTCCGACAGGCCTACATATCCTACCTTCTCTTCTCTGAATACACTAAACTCCTAAGTAAGGCCAATCCCTTTGTGTACTAGATCCTTCTTGCCTTATCCAAGACAATAGTTCTTATTTCTCTCGTTTCATTAATGTTTTTCCCTCTACTGGATCATTCTTATCAGCATAGAAACATTACAATTACTTGGTTTCTCCTACCTCAAAAACAAAAATGAAAACCTTGACCTCATGCCCCGTCCCTTTCAGCGACAGCCCCACTGCTCTGTTCCCATACTTGCTAATTCCTCCCCCCTCCACTCTCTTAAAGCATGTCCCCCACTCCAGGCCATCCCTTCACCAAGTGCCTATCAAGATCCAACATGACCTCCTATGGTAAACTTTCTGTCCTTACCTTACCTAAACTAGTCACTGCATCTAACACAACCCTCTTCTTGAAACACGTTTCGCATCTGACTCCCAAGACACTCCGTTTTCTTGGTTCTCCTCCTGCTTTCCTGGCCACAGCTGTTCAGTCTTTATTGGTTCCTTCCGTGTGCCTTTACCATCAACAGGAGGGTGTCCCAGGGCTCAGTGCTCAGCTGGCTTTTCTTCTCTTCTACAGCTCCCTTGGTGGCCTCATGCGAGCTCACAATTTTGAATGCCAGCTATACACCAATGGCTCCCAAATGTCTAGCTTCTGCCTGGATGCTTTTAAACTCAGAGATACTCAAGCTATCCAAGTGAGTACACAGTATTACTACTTGGATGCTGTCTTAGTTCGTTCAGGCTGCTATAACACAAACACCATAAATTGGATGGCTCGTAACCACAAACATTTATTCTCACAGATCCTGGAGGCTAAGAGGTCCAAGATCCAAGGTCATGGTGATAGCAGAGTCAGTGTCTAGTATGGGCTGGCTTCCTGACAGCCACCGTTTTGAAGCAACCTCACATGGCGGAAGGTGGGCAAAGGATCTTTCTGGAGTCTCTCTTTTAAGGGCACGGATCCCATTCGTGAGGGCAAAGCCTTCATAACCTAATCACCTCCCAAAGGTTCCACCTCCTAACAAAATCACTTCAGGGGTTAGGATTTTAACATATGGGGACACCTCGCTGGCTCGGTCAGTATAGCACATGACTGTTGATCTCAAGGTTGTGAGTTTGAGTCCCACACTGGGTATGGAAAGGACTTAAAAATAAAATCTTTTTAAAAAAAAAGGATTTTAACATATGAATTTGGGGGGGTGACAAAAGTATTCAGTCTATAGCAGATGTCTAATTTTTAAAGAATTTTGTTAAGAAGGTGCCTGGGTGGCTCAGTGGGTTAAGCCTCTGCCTTCCGCTCAGGACATGATCCCAGGGTCCTGGGTTGGAGCCCCACATCGGGCTCTCTGCTCAGCGGGAAGCCTACTTCTCCCCCAACCCCCGCCTTCCTCCTCTCTGCCTACTTGTGATCTCTGTCAAATAAATAAATAAAATCTTTTTGAAAAAAGAATTTTCTTAAGAAACGGACAGCTCAAGTATAAACATCATCTAATCTGTGATTTTGGATGTAAAGACCCAAGGCTCCCAGAAATAAGCTAAGTCCCTGAAGGTCAGAAAGAGCAAAGACTTTTGGTCACCTGATGCTTTTCTTGCCACCTTTCCCCCTCCACTAAAGGAATACTACTGGCTGGGCATCCTAAGGGTAAAGATGAAGAAGAGGGAAGGACAACAAATAGTAAATCAAAACAGCAACCAAAAAGAAGAAAACAGTAACAAGCTTAAGCAAGTTCTTAGTAACAACAAAAAGGGAAACCAATTAGAGTAACAAAGGAACAATCCTTGAAATCCTAACAGACTCTTTTCTGTTTGTTTTTTGTTCTTTTTTTTTTTAAAGATTTTATTTATTGATTTGACAGATGGAGATCACAGAGAAGCAGGCAGAGAGAGTGTGGAGGAAGCAGGCTCCCTGCTGAGCAGAGAGCCCGACTGTTTTTTGTTCTTTTTTAAGATTTTATTTGAGGAGCACCTGGGTGGCTCAGTGGGTTAATGCCTCTGCCTCCGGCTCTGGTCATAATCTCAGGATCCTGTGATCTAGTCCCACAATGGGCACTCTGCTCAGCAAGAAGCCTGCTTCTCCCTCTCCCTCTGCCTGCCTCTCTGCCTACCTGTGATCTCTGTCTGTCAAATAAATAAATAAAATTTACAAAAAAAAATTAAGAAAAAAGGTATATTTCTAAAGAAAAAAAAGATTTTATTTATTTGAAAGAGAGTAAAAATGAGAGAGACAAAGCATGAGAGGAGAGAGGTCAGCAGGAGAAGCAGACTCCCTGCCAAGCAGGGAGCCCGATGTGGGATCTGATCCCAGGACTCCAGGATCACGACCTGAGCCAAAGGCAGTCGGCTTAACCAACTGAGCCACCCAGGCATCTGAAACCTTAAGAGACTCTTAACTTGACCCACCAGCTGGAGATCTCAGGTAACTCTAACACGATGTCAACTTCACCCTCGAGTCATTCCATCCATAGCCTGAATACCAGAAAGGGATTTTGACGGGACAGGTGCTTTATCTCAGGAGCTAGCCGCCTGGTAAGAAGGCTTGAGAGAGAATGCTTGCAGCCTTCCTAGAAGGAGGACTGCCAAAGGTCACCTCCCTCCTGAGATGGATGGTTTCACTCTGGCTTCACCTTTTCTACTTCCCAACATGACAAGGTTAGTTTCATGGCAAGAAGCACATCTCTTTCGACAGACCTCTACATACACATTTCATCATACCAAATGTAACCATAGCTGAACAAATTAAGTCGTAACTTTAAATTCAACGCACTTAACTGTTTTTGTCGTGTTTCCTTGTATGAAAACTGCAGTCATCGGACCAGATCATTTTTAATAATCTCCCCCCATAATTCTTATGCAGGAGGAGCATGAGACACATATTGAAAAGGAATGACTCAGATGGTGCCCACGATGTTCTTCTAATGGTCTAAGGTTGTAAAGGAGTTTAAAGAGGAGGCAAAACATAGGAAGCCAACACTGACCAGAACAAATATTAAACTGGGGGTATGACAAGTTATCGGTCCTCCAAGATCACCATTAATATGTATTACCTCAATGTATAAAGAATGCACTTAAAACCTAAAGGAATAACAGACTAAAGAGCTAATCAATCCTAAAAATTGTATCACCTTTTACTTTCAGTAATGATGGACCAGGCTATCAAGGACCAATGCACCCACAGAAGATAACCGCTGAGAAAAGTAGAAGAAAATATCTTAACAGATATCAAAGAACTGTTAAAACTGAGAAATGACTGGGGCACTTGGGTGGCTCAGTCAGTTAAGCGTCTGCCTTCAGCTCAGGTCACAATCTCAGGGTCCTGGGGTCAAGCTCCACAGTGACACACAGAGAGAGAGAGAGAGAGAGAACGCAAGCGCACAAGCAGGCAAAGTCTCAGGCAGAGGAAGAAGCAGGCTCCCCACTGAGCAGGAAGCCCGATGCAGGGCTCGATCCCAGGACCCTGGCATCATGACCTGAGCTGAAGGCAGACGCTTAACTGACTGAGCCACCCAGATGCCCCTTACATAGAATCTCGGGGGGAGGGGGGGGACAGAAATAAAACTGTGGGAAATCACTGAGTACCAAGTCTCAAGGTAGGTGGGAGGATATAGATGGGGCAGTTTTGCTCAGATACAGTTAAATTTGGTATGATGAAATGTATAAAAGCCTATGTAGACATCCATCTACAGTTAACTGTAACTGGGGTGGATGTGGGGACTTGCCCTTTAAGAAAATGATCTAAGTGGGGCACCTGGGTGGCTTAGTGGGTTAAGCCTCTGCCTTCGACTCAGTCTCAGGGTCCTAGGATTGAGTCCCACATCAGGCTCTCAGTTCAGCAGGGGGCCTGCTTCCCCCTCTCTCTCTGCCTGTCTCTCTGCCTACTTGTCATCTCTCTATCAAATAAATAAATAAAATCTTTTTTAAAAAAAGAAAAGAATGATCTGAGTTACGTGTGATAGCACTCCAGGTAACCTCTACTGAGGCCTGTTAACTGAGCTTTTATTTTTTTCATCATGGGCTTTCAAATTCTTCACTTGATCTTAGCCAAAAGGCCAAGAAGCAATGGGGTTTCAAATTCTTAATAAATTGTCCATTTGGATTTGAAAGAGATGCACTTCTTGCTATAAAACTAACCTTGTGGGGCGCCTGGGTGGCTCAGTGGTTTAAAGCCTCTGCCTTCAGCTCAGGTCATGATCCCAGAGTCCTGGGATCGAGCCCCACATGGGGCTCTCCGCTCAGCAGGGAGCCTGTTTCCTCCTCTCTCGCTCCGCCTGCTTCTCTGCCTATTTCTGATCTCTGTCTGTCAAATAAATAAATAAAATCTTTAAAAAAATAAAAAAAATAAAACTAACCTTGTCATGTTGCTGGCAAGTAAAAAAGACAAAAGCAAAAACATGGCTGTATTTGCTGATACCCTTGGAAAATAGGAGGATGAAGGTTATTTCTGATGGCCTCAAGAGGAGAAAAAAACAGAGGTTACGGCCCAATGAGAGTAGACCACCTCATCTGGGGATTTAAAAAAACAAAAAAAAAAACAAAAAAACAAAAAACAAAACCCACAGTGAACAGTAAGTAACCAGCCCTCATATGGGCTTACAGCCAGGCTTCATGTCATCTGGGTGGCTCAGATGACTTGGATTAATAAGAGGATTCCAGAAAGCTAGTACCTTTAGGCACCTGACAGCAGAAAACAAAAACATTCTCTAGAGGCGTAAGGCATCTTAGCTTTTCAAGCACAATAACCAAACATAATCAAACATAACCATTTACGCACGAAGAAAAGCAATCATGGGCAAGAAAAAGCAGAAACAAGACACAACAGAAAAAAGTCAAGACTCCAAATACTAGATGTGTCCTAATTGGACTGTAAAATAATTACTCTTAACATATTCAAGGGGCTAAAAGCCAAACTTAAAAATGTCAGTAGGGTTGGGTACGCCTGGCTGACTCAGTTGGAAGAGCATGTGACTCCTGACTTAGGGTTGTGAGTTGAGCCCCACACAGGGTATAGAGAGTACTTAAAAATAAGATCTTCAAAAAAAAAACTCAGTAGGGAACTGGAAACCAATTTTTTTTAATGACATGGGTTTGAAAAAGAAGGAAGTATCAGTTCTCCATGTGAAAATCAATCTTTTTAAAATTAAGAAACTCAACAGATGAAGAAAGGATTAGTGAGCTGAAAAATAAGTTGGGGGGATTCAGAATAAATTAGAGAGAGGCACAGGGATGGACAAACGTGCAGGGATAAGAGGTATGGTAGCTAGTCTCTAAAGATAGGGCAGAGTGCACCATGCTTCCTAGTATTCATGAATTTGTGTCCTGCCCTCCCACGTTAAATCTGAGTTGGCTCTCTCAAGTCTTGGTAAGACTTTTTTTTTTTTTTTTAAGATTTTATTTATTTATTTGACAGACAGAGATCACAAGTAGGTGGAGAGGCAGGCAGAGAGAGAGAGGGAAGCAGGCTCCTTGCTGAGCAGAGAGCCTGATGCGGGGCTCGATCCCAGGACAGACATGTCCATGAAGGCATTTGCAAGGTTTAAGCCCCAGATGCCTTCTGTCTGCAGTCTCTTGACAGATCCCAAGCAAGAGCAGAAGAATCATCCAACTGAGCCCTAGTCTACCCACAGAATCTTTTTTTTTTTTTAAGATTTTATTTATTTATCTGACAGAGAGAAACACAGTGAGAAAGGGAACACAAACAGGGAGAGTGGGAGAGGAAGAAGCAGGCTTCCTGCCGAGCAGGGTGCCCGATGCGGGGCTCGATCCCAGGACCCTGGGATCATGACCTGAGCTGAAAGCAGACGCTTAACTGACTGAGCCATGCAGGTGCCACAGAATCTTAATGAAATGGCTGTTGTTCCAAGCTACTACTTATTAGTGACTTGTGTGCCAGAACAGGTAACTGAAACAGAAGGACATATGGAGAACACATGAAAATAAGTAACACATATTTCGTTAGAGATGGAGGAATGGAAAAATGGGCTAGGAACAATATAGAAAGAGAACATGAAAATTCACTCAAGATTCCATTCTCAGATTCAAGAAACCCTAATAAACCCAAAAGGAGTAAAGTGAAATCTATGCTTTCAACACAACGCAGTAAAAATGCAGAAAATTAAAGATGCAGATAAAATTTTAGATGGAGGGGCGCCTGGGTGGCTCATTGGGTTGAAGCCTCTGCCTTCGGCTTAGGTTGTGATCCCAGGGTCCTGGGATTGAGCCCCGTGTCAGGCTCTTTGTGCAGCGGGGAGCCTGCTTCCCTTCCTCTCTCTCTGCCTGCCTCTCTGCCTATTTGTGGTCTCTGTCTGTCAAATAAATAAATAAATAATCTTAAAAAAAATTTAGATGGAGCCAGAGAAAAGAGGCAAATTACATTCAAAGCAGCAATTATTAGGGATGGGTGTCTGGCTGGCTCAGTCTGTGGAGCATGCAAATTTGATCTTGGGGTTGTTGAGTTTGAGCCCCACACTAGGCATAGAGCTTACTTAAAAGTAAAAATCTTTAGGGGCACCTGGGTGGCTCAGTTGGTTAAGCATCTGCTTTGGCTCAGGTCATAACCTTGGGGGGCCCTGGGACTGAGCACCATGTTGGTCTCCCTGATCATTGGGGAGTCTGCCTGTCTCCCTTCCCTCTGCCCCTCCCCCTGCTGTCAAATAAATAAAATATTAAGAATGAAGGTGAGAAAAATATTTTCAGAATAGCAAAAACAGAAAAGCAATCATCACTAGCAGAACTACACTAAAGGAAATAGAAATGATGTTGTCAAGGAGAACTAAATCAATCCCAATTTATTTGAAAAGTAAATAACATCTAAGTAACTCATAGGTCAAAGAAAAAAAAACAGTAATAACCAGAAAATATTGTAAACTGTATAACATATTTGCTACATTTTAAAAACTTGTGGGATGAAGCCAGAACTACTTAAAACAAGAAATATATATGTCAGATGGGTACCTGGCTGGCTTAGTTGGTAAAGCATGTAACACTCTTGATCTCGGGGTCATGAGTTCACGCCCCACACTGGGCGTACAGCTTACTTTAAAAAAAAAAAAAAAAAGGAAAGAAAGAAAAAGAAATATGTATGTTAGAAAATAAGAGCAGCTAAACATTACAAAGATAAGTATGTATCTCCAAACATTAAGACCAAAACAAAGCCAAAGAAAACACAAAGAAGAAAATACTAATAAGAGCAGAAATTCAACAGAAAACAAGCATAAAACATTGACATTCAGCAAAGGTGTGAGCTGGCCATTTAAGAATATTAATAAACATGCCAAACCTTTGAATGAAGACTGGGGAATAAAACAGAGAAAAAAGACCTAATTGCCTATCATGATGACAATTAAAGAGCATATGTCAATCAACTTTATCCCAAAGTTTAAAATTTTGGACAACTTGGAAAAATTGTGAAAAAATCCAACTTACCGAAATAGTCCCAAGAAATGTAAAACCTGAACAGTCCTTTAAGCTGAATCAGTAATTAAAAACCTTCCCACAGTAAATAAATAAATAAACTGCAGACCTAGATGGCTTCACCATCACGTTCTAACAAAAAATTTAAGGAAGCAATAACACTTAACCCAAGATTTAAGGCTAAATTATACAAATCCTTCCGGAGAACAGGAGCAAAGGGCACTTTACACAGAGTTTAGATTGAACCAAGTACAAAAACACAATTAGAGCTGTACAAGAGCTGAAAACTATGGGCCAGTCTCATTCCTGATCCCAGATTCAAAAATCTTACAGAAAATATCAGGCACATCAAATCCCCATTATTTCAAACGTATCATAACATCCTGAGCAAACTGAATTTAAATCGGGACTCCACCCTTAATTTTTTAAAAAGTTGGTCAATATATAAAAACTAATGATGTATGATATGGTGGTTAATTGAATTTATATAATAAAATAAAAGTCAGCCAATTTAACTGACCATATTAACAGATTAAAAGAAATCATGTTCTCATCTCGATACAGAAAAAGCCACATCTATTGATTAAAAAAAAAATAACTTGAGCAACAAAAGGGAAATTCCTACTCTTAAAGAAGATACATGCCAAAAATCTGTAATAAACATGATACTAACTGGTAAAATATCAAAAGCACTCCCTTTTAAAAAAGGGAATGAGACAGGATGTCTACCATTTCTTCTACTCAACATTGTACTAGGTCTTGGCCATGATAATAAGGCAAGAAAAAGACAGGAGTTAAAAAAGAAGAAAAAAAGGGTATTATTTATAGATAAGAATACTATGTTCATAGAAAAAATAAAATCAAAGGCCTCATTATTATTACAACTTTAAAGGATTTTTATTACCAACCTTGCTGACCATAAAATCAATGCTCAAAATAATTTTATATAGAAGCAATGGTTAGTAATAAAATTGACAAATACGCCATTTTGATCACATAAAAACAGAACCAGTATACCGAAATCGGTTTAACAAAATATGTGCACAATCCCTATGCAGAAAATGGTATTAAGGAATCTATTGAGCAAATAAGGCCAGATGCAAAAGTATATCCTATATTAATCTACACCCATAAAGCTCAGGAACAGGCAAAAACTACATGATTTAGAGATATTTAGGTAGCAAAATTTTTTTAAAAAGTTAAAATAAAAGTAAAAAGTAAAATTAAAAATTAAAAATTTTTTAAAAAGGGATTTTCATAAAGTCAGGGTATCTCTGGGAGAAAGGGATAATGACTGGAGGAGGAGGAAGAGGGCTTCCAGGTTCCATTTCTTAGCCTGGGTGGCAGTTAGATGGGTGCTTGTTTACAGCATCTCCGTTTCCGCCACATTTCTGCATGTATATTGTATTTCATATACACACATACATACATAAGAGGTTGTGAAAAATCCCCAAAGAACCAGCTACCAAACGTGGGAAAGGGTAGATCCATATGGTAAATGGCTCTTTGAGACATAAGGATAAGCTAATTTGGAACAATCACTTTGAAGACACACTTCCAGTGAAATGTCTTTATTTAGAAAAACAAAAACAAAAAACAGAAAACAGAAGACTAACAGGAAGGAAGAGTCTCCGTACCAGGACAGCTTTTAAGCATGGTTTTGGAGTCAGAAAAATTAAGTTTCAATCTTAGCTCTACAGCATACTAGCATTGCAGTCCTGGGAAGGTTTTTTTGTTTGTTTGTTTTTAGTGAAGTCTAGTTTTCTGCACTGCAAAATAAGAATTCCACTTGATTCATGAGGATTAGAGCAGTGTTTTTTCACATAACAGAAGGCTGGTAAATGAAAATTGCTTTTGTAATTATCTCTGCTATAACTAGAAGGTGGGTACTTCCCCATTATTATTAGGAAGTTTATAGTCTTGACCTGACGCGTCAAGTTCTGAGCAAAGGCATTACCAGTCATTCAGTTAATAAAAGTCGATCATCAGGAACTACCTCAATTGAAATCATTACGAGATGACAAGTTTTACAGAACTCTCAATAAATTACATTTAATGCATTCAATAAATATGGTTTTAGTAGGCTACTCCAACAGTTCTTCTCTGGAAAGAATTTTAAGAACCCTTTTACATATACGTTAGACAACCGCAGTAGAACTCATACATAAAATTAACAGAGTCTTCACAGTCTGAAAGCTTAAGGACATACCTGTCACCTATCCATTTATTCACATTAGCCCAAATACGTTCAAATACACTGGTATTCGCTATGGCAACACAAGGTGCCCATGAGCGCTGAGTCCATCTTAGTCCTACGCGTGCCATAGCACAAGCAACCAAGGCTGTGGAAGACCAACTCAACCCGTGAGAAACAGTGCAGTAACAGGGAAAAAGCATGTGTCTAAGAGACAAACCGATCTGCCTGCAAATCCTAGCCCCAGCCCCTCCTCATGAGGTACTCTCTTTAAGCCTCAGTGTCCTGAGTTGTCCCAGTGAAATAAAACCAATCTCACAGGATTGTTATTACAGAAATTTCTCAGTGTAGAACTGGGGGACCAGCATTCTGCTGAGTGAAGCCATCTCTTAACAATTGTGATATCCCACCCCACCAGCTTGGCCCTTTTTCACAAAGGGGTTTCCTGGCTAAGTGTTTCAGGTTAGTTGGCAAATATAACCATTAATTAGACATCACCTGCAGTACATGGGACTAAAATCCCAGAAGTTCAGAGGAGCAGACAACTCTAAGACTACCAGACGCTCTGGACATAACTTGGTGCCATCTACCTGAGTGTACATTTTTTACGTCATTTTACAAACTATCAGTATGATGTGGTTAACTGTTAAGGATTTGTTAAGGGTCTAGAACAGTAATTCTCAACCCTACCTCAACATTCCAGCCACATGGGTAGTTTAAACACATACGTACATGCACACACACGCACACACACGCACGTGCCCATGTTCCACTCTGAATCAGAACTGAACCAGAAATGTGAAGTAGAACACAGGTATCTGTATTTTATAAAACCTTCAACTGGTGATTCTAATGAGCAGCAAGGGTTGAGACCACCACAGCAGAAGACAAGACAGCAAAGAAACTTAACTGTCAATACATCATAGTCAAAAAATTTGCTTTAATAATGGTCTGGCCCTATTTCTTATCCTACTAAAAATGAAAGAGTCAGATAAAGGGCAACCCAAGAGATCCAGCCTGTACTTAATGAATTTCAACATCAGGGCACCTGGGTAGCGCAGCCAGTTAAAAGTCTGACTCTTGGTTTTGGCTCAGGTCATGATATCAGTGTTGTGAGATCAAGTCCCATGTCAGGCTACACGCTCTGCAGAGTCTACTTGGGATTCTCTCTCCCTCTGCCCCTCCTGCTCGTGTTATCACAACCTCTCTCTCAAGTAAGTAAATCTTAAAAAGAAAATAATTTCATGATCAAGACTTATTTGATATAATGGAATTAAAGGAGTCATACAATTAGCTTTTCTAAAACACTGTATTTCATACGACGAGCATATTTTGGTATTATCATGCTAAGAAAAAAAAAATGGAACACTGCTACTTTCTTTCAGGTCTCTGAGCTTTCTCTTGTGATCTTATCCATGCTCAACAGGACATGAAAAAGTCACTCAAAACATAACGTTTTCAATTAGTCCATATCAAAAAGAAAAGTAAATTCTTAACAGAAGTGGTATCAGAAGCCTGACTTTCGTTTTTCTGTACTATCCATTTTGTGCAACATGCATTTCTAGCCATATTCCAGGGATTCTAGGTTTGTTTTTCAAATTTCTCCTATAGAAATAAGTCATTACTATAGTAATATCTACCTGCCCTGATATCATTTCCCATTTGCTTATTCTAGGGCTTTTGCACATAGCAACCACACAGATCTCTCCTACAAGCTGCTCATAGCACTAGGATCCTTGGCAACACTCAGCAACGAATATAGCTTCAAACTATGGGAACACTTAGCTGAATACCATAGTTTCAAATGTCTCTAAAGTGCTATTTGCGCTGAATCCATCCCAGATCTGTCAATTTTTACAAGTTACGCATCTCTCTCTATCTTCATGCACGTGGACGAGTGAAAAGCTATAGCAAAATATGCTGGCTCTTAAGTTTGCTCATTATTAATGTAGTTTGGAATTGAAGACATTAACTCCCAGTGTGTATAGCTAAACAATTATTTAGGACACGTGTATTTTTTCTCCCCTGACAATAACTGCAAATAAACAGTATCTACATGCGGATTTTGAGAATGTGGTGGACTGCTATGCTTTGTCAACATATTTGCCCTAGAAATAACTTAGGTGGAAACAAAATGGATGGGGTTCTTTGCATAAAGGTTCTTCCGTTTGTGGACTCATAAATAAGTGATGGATTAACACCCACCTGAGTAAAATTTTCACAGGAGGGAATCCAGATACAGAATGGGTCCATAAAAGGTACAGTGACAGCGTCTTAACTTTCCGTAACAAGGTTTACCAGAAATGAGAATTAGCTACACATACATGTACACACTCAAAATACATGGAGATATAGATATAAATGCATGTGTCTATATATATTATTTTTATATATAATTTAAAAATACATATATTTAGTTTTAAAATACATACACACACAACCATTCAGAAGAAAGTAAAGTGTGAATACTGAGTTAGCTAAAACCAAGACTGAATCCCCCAAAAACCCTAATGAGTAATGTCTTTCTTCTTTATTCTTAATGTTTACTCTAAGCCCATTTATAGTAGGAGGGGAAAGCAATGAAAAATCACAATAGGGATGTTTTTCCAAATTGTATCCACCAGCAGGTTGTCTCAGTCTAATGATTCATGATCTCTGAGGTGTATGGCGGGGTTTGTTACTCTGAGTTGAGTTTTCGATGAGTCACACAGGCTGACTCACTTTCCTCCATGACTAACCAGCGCGGGAGCTTGTCAGTGAGGGACCCACAGCCTACCACAAGGCGGCACCCCAGGGAAGGAAGAGCCTAACGTTAGTGGGTTCCAAAAGAGAAAGATTCTTTGGGCTGCATGAGGGAAGTAGCATATAGCCACGAAACATAGAATACACAGCTCACTGATGAACTATTGCACCTGTGTAAAGTCAGCAGCTGAGGACAGCATTGTCTTCAGTACCTTGCAAAGGACTGTTTGAAAGACTTAAAAAATAAGATTAACTCCAAAAAGTGGCAAAGTGAATTTAACCTGTGCTCAGGGCCCTAATACTAACATATCGTGTGGAAGAAGAAAAAGATAAACCTATTAAATGTTAGGCTGACTCCTTTTTTCTAAGGATGAAGTAAATTAATGGGTATGGATGTGTTCCAATAAAACTTTATTTATAGGAATGCCTGGGTGGCTCAGTTGGTTAAGCTCAGGTCATGATCCCGGGGTCCTGGGATGGAGTACGCTTCTCCCTGTCTGCTCTGCCTGCCGCCCCCTCTCCCCGCTTGTGCTTATTTTCTCTGACAAATAAATAAAAATCTTAAAAAAAAAAAAACTTTATAAACACGGGTACAAATATGGCCCCACAGGCTGTGGTTTGCCCTAAAACTAGGTGAACACCTTACACTGGTTGGGCATCTGAGAGCTTGTGAAGGATTTTTAAACAAACACCACTTCATTCAGCGTCTGTCTGTACCCTCCAGTGAGTTAGGTCCTTGGACATGCAATCTACACATAAAAAAAAATTCAAGAACAAGATTACTCTCAAATAACGGGGCCAGATAACAAGAGATTCTTTAGTTGAAGAATTATTGTTTTGTTCAAAATACTCTAAAACATTACATGTTACATTATTTCTAATACTGTTGGGAGTTTAAGCCCTTAAAATCTAAGATTTCTAAAATTCAAATAAGCCCAACAAAAGGTCACGGGCCAGAAGCTCAAAATTAAACCTTCTAGGTAATAATACATGTTTTTTCTTAGAGGTTATAAAAAAGAGGGTGCAATGGGTGGCTCAGATGGTTAAGCTTCTGCCTTCAGTTCAGGTCAGATTCCAGGCTCCTGGGATCAAGTCCTGCATCAGGTTCCCTGCTCAGCGGGGGAGCCTGCTTCTCCTTCTGCCTCTCTATCTCTCTTGAATAAATAAATAAAACCTTAAAAAAAGAAGTTGGAAAAGAGAAAAACAATTCTAAATTCTTATCTAACTATGCCCATTTTAAATACTACATACCCTAAGAGAAGGTTTTTAAAAAGTCTTACCTAAATATTATTGATTGTATTCATTACAGTGAAACTGAAAGGCCAATAATAATTCAAAAAACTTGCTTTTCTTTTTTTTTTTTTTTAAAGAGGTAGGGGAGGAAAGGAAGAGGAAGATAGAGAACCTTAGGCAAGCTCCGTGCCCAGCACAGAGCCCAACACGGGCTCACACATACCTGAGATCATGACCTGAGCCAAAATCCAGAGTTTGATGCTTAAGCACCTGAGCCACCCAGGCAACCCAAGAAAACTTTTCTTTTAAAACAGCATTTCTGGGGCACAGAGCCTGCTTAAGTTTCTCTTTCTCTCTCCCTCTGCCCCTCTCCCATCCCCCTCTAAAAAGAAAATTAAAAATAGAACAGCATTTCTTTTTTTAAGATTTTATTTATTTAACAGAGAGGGACATGGTTTGGGGGGGAACACAAGCAGGGGGAAGTGGGAGAGAGAAGGAGGCCTCCCACTGAGCAGGGAGCCCGATGTAGGGCTCAATCCCAGGAACCTGGGATCATGACCGGAGTCAAAGGCAGATGCTAAAAGACCCGGTGCCCCTAGAAGAGCATTTCTAAGGAAAATCTAGATCAGTGCTGTTCAGATTTTAATGTAGATACAAATGCCCTGGGGATGTTTCTGAAATACAGAATCCAATTCAGTCAGATCACAGGTCGGGCCCAAAATGGGACCCTTCCAACAAGCTCCCACCTTGGAAATGTTGATTTCATGTGGCTTGGGAAATGGGGTCAGGAATTTGACATTAGCTCCCCAGAGGCTGTATACTTTTTAAAGGGACTGAGGGAGAATTATCCAGAAATTAGGCCCATCTTGACTAGAAATGACTAGAAAATCCACAGCACTGTGTTTTTGAGTTAAAACCCAAAAAAGTCAAGTTCCATCCAGACAGACACAAAAACAGCATATCAAGTACCATGACAAAATTACACCATCAAAGGGAACTCATATTTGCAGGCAGCCTTTCACATGAAGCGGGGTGGAGCACAGCAGGCTTCCAGACGTCATTTCTTTTCATTCTTCCATGTCACCAAAGAGTCACCTGAAGACAGAGCCTCTGCTCAATCACAAGCCACCTGTCTGTCTCTACCTGCTACTTTTATTTATTTCTATTTTTAGGTTCTAGCTCTAATCATCTTATTCCCCTCCTGGTGGCAGATGGGATCGTTATTCCCAACTATTTCTTCCTCTGTATAATAGGATTACTCATCCTTTCAATCGTCAGGGGAGAGAAGTACCTGTCCCCCACTTGGGTTTGGCCCTAGGACACCCACTGATTAATGGAAATGTAAGCAGGGACAGCGCTGAGCACCTCCAAGCCAAGGTTTTAACTGCATTGCCTGGTCTGGATTGGGCTCCTGCTCTCCACCAAGAGAACAGGCTGTCCCAGCTAGAAACCGTTCCTTCGGCATTACTTGTAACAATAAAAAAAAAAATTGGACACTACCTATTGCATATTAAAGATAATAATTATAGAAACACAGGATATGAAAGAATACATAATGTAAAATTCTTTTTAAAAACCCAAAACTATGGGCACCTACCTAGGTGTCTCAGTGGGTTAAGCCTCTGCCTTCAGATCAGGTTATAATCCCAGAGTCCTGGGATTGAGCCCCACATCAGGCTTTCTGCTCAGCAGGGAGCCTGCTCCCACTCCCCCCCCACTGCCTGCTTCTCTGCCTACTTGTGGTCTCTGTCAAATAAATAAATAAAATCTTTAAAAAAAAAAAAACTATGATTGCAGCTGTGGGAAACTACAACATACGTATGCACGGGGGAAAAAAAAGGACAGAAAGGAAATAGACCAAAATACACTCAAAATTTTGTTGGACTCCTGGTTAACTTTTAATCTTCAACTTTCAGGGGCACCTGGGTGGCTCAGTTGGTTGAGTGTCTGCCTTTGGCTCAGGTCACGATCCCTGGGATCCTGGGATGGAGCCCCACACTGGGCTCCCTGCTCAATGGGGAGCCTGTTTCTCCCCCCTCTTCTGGACTTGTGCGGATGCGCACTCTCTCTCAAATAAATAAAATCGTTAAAAAAATAAAGAAAATAATCTCCAATTTTCAGATTTCAAGGCAAGACTTTATACAACATACCATGAGACAGCAGAAGCCATGAGCGTGCCTTGCAAAAGTGAGAATGTCACACCTCAGAATTTTTTTTTTTATGTGCAATAAAAACTCAGGGTTGCCAAGTTCCTAGCAATGTGACCTTGTATAAGTTAACCACCCTGCCTGTTTCCTCATCCATAAATGGATTTAATAATTCCAACTTCTTGGGTTATTTAGCACATTAAATATGGTAATATATAAAAAGCACCTGAGTAATACAAGCATTCAGTGAAAGTACCTTTCTTTCACTACAGCTAATAACACAGAAAACGGATATAATTAGATCTGTTATAGAAAGGAATTTATCGATGAAGCATTAACCAAAGATGATATTCAAGGCAATTTGAGACCCTTAGGAGTCCAGGAGCTTAGCTACAAGCAGATTCTATAGCACACGACCCTTTTAGGGGCCCCTGATAACACTGAGCCCACCCAGGTAATCAGGATAATCTTTTTTTTTTTTCCTAAGTAGGCTCCACAACCAACATGAGGCTCGAACTCACGAACTCACAGCCCTGAGATCACAAGTCACATGCTCTACAGACTGAACCAGCCAGGTGCCCCCAAGATAACCTCTTTTAAAGTCACCTGAGTAGCAACCTAATTCCGTGTGCAACTTTAATTCCCTTTTCCTATTGAACATGTTCACAGGTTCCAGGGATTAGGGTGTCGAGATCCTTGGAGAACCGTTATTTTACCCAGCACGCTGTTGGTATTTCACGTATAATAACTCAGTATTTAACAAACTGACTGATATCAGAGATTCCCACAACAGAGCACAAGGCGAACTGCTCTTTTCTGACATTATACTTTGATGTTCCTCTGGTTGATCAACATTCAGTCTCTTAAATCAGAAAAGCACGTGTCTGTAAGAAGCGTCCTTCAATGAAGGAATGCTCTCCATCCCTACAGCCCCGCCGAAGGGCCAGGTCTGATGGGAGAAGAACCAGCCTGGGTCCCTGCCCGTGAAGCACTCACCAACCTGGGGGAGAGGGGTGACAAGGTGAAATCCCATTAACACTGAAATCAGAACTTCCAAAGTTTTCTGGAGCTGAAGCTAAGGTTGTGGCTGGAGGCTTTACTGAAAAAGGCATTTGGGTTAAATGCGTATGCAAGAAAAGAGAAGCAAGGGGCTGATGGCCCGGAGGCTCAGCACCGTGTGTCAAGGACGTAAGGAAAAAGCCCCCCCGTTGGCTGGTGAGCACAGAAAGGGGTGGAACAGGCAGGTGCCTATGGGCTGCTTCTGATTGGCAGTGCAGAGAGCCATTTACAAAATCAGAAGGAGAGGAGAAGCCAGCCTAGATCCTGAGAAGGGATCAGAGGCCAAAGATGGAAGAAAAGGTGCCCTGGAGCCAGGCAGTGAATTGTTCCCAGAAGAAGGCAGAAAACACTGCACTGCAACAAATGGGGAAAGAGGCAGAGCAGAGGCCAAGACAGAGGCAGGGGAAGGAGGCAGAGAACTTCTCTGGGCTATTACCAAGCACCAGACACGGCATTAATGCAAGACTATAGAAGGAATGCATGGAAAAATCATGAAGATCAAGAATGATGGTGGTTGGGGCGCCTGGTGGGTTAAAGCCTCTGCCTTCAGCTCAGGTCATGATCTCAGGGTCCTGGGATTGAGTCCCGTGTCGGGCTCTCTGCTCGGCAGGGAGCCTGCTTTCCCCCCTCTCTCTCTCTGCCTGCCTCTCTGCCTACTTGTGATCTATCAAATAAATAATAAAATATAGGAAAAAAAAAAAGAATGACGGTGGTTGCCAGGGCCTGGGAGAAGTTAGTGTTTCATGGGGTAGAGTTTCCAGTTTGCAAGCCAAAAAGGGTTCTGGGGAGGATGCTGGTGATGGGGGTCCAACACCGTGAGGGTACTTAGTACGACTAAATTACATCCATAAAAGTGGTTAACGTGGTAAATTTTACATTATGGGCATATCACCACAACTATTTAAAACCGAAGAAAACGAAAAGGAATGAATGGAACTTGAGAAAGGAGTGACTCTGCTTTACCAAGTTCTCCTTCTAGTAGCCAAATATTGAAAAGAAGTGGTGGTACTGTAGGATGAAGTTAAAAAAAAAAAAATCCTCTAAGAACCTTGGGCACCTTCGTAGGCCAAGAAGAACCAACAGTAAGGGAAAGAAAGGTGATATGAGACAGGACAGTGTAACTTTTAGAATAAATCCCAGAAGAGGCAAACGGAGTCAGAATCCAGAGAACATGTGGGTAGGGGGCGTGGCAGCTTTGGGTGAGAGGTGGGGGACTCTCTTCTCTGGAGGGGGGTAAGTGGTGTGAGGTGCCACCACCAGAAAGGGAGAAAGGGAGGTCCGGCTGTGAGGCAGGAGAGACGTCAATGACGTCAAAAGGTTAAGGAGAAGAGAAATGGAGAACCCCAATGTTTAAAAGCAAAGGAAATCTCTTTATCTGGGTCCCTGACCAAAACACTAGAAGTCATTGCACAAGTCAAGGTTTAAACAGAGAACAGTCCGTCTTAGTTGCGGTTTTAACTCCAAGCGGCTCTGTTACCTTTGCTAAGTCAGTTAAACTTCTTAAAGGGCATCTTTCAAAGAGGGGGATTTGCTAGAATAATCCCTCTGTCCCTTCCAGCTCTTCGTTTAAATGGTTTCAAGCAGAGAGCTTATCCTTTGCAGTGTCAGCTTACCTAACCCCATCCCCAAGTTGGGGGGAAGGGGGAGCTAAGTGGGAACAAAAGTCAAGGTGTATATAATTTAAATACCCTTGGGCTGATTTCATATCTCATTTTTGATAGTGACAGCCACAACAAACAGATGGTTACTGCTGACAAGGGACGTGTCATTACAGTCCTAATGATAACTGATGGTTTTGTAGTGCCTTCACATTATCCATTGTTTGTGTTCTTTGGTGAAAACGGAGGGGCTAAGCTATTCTTCTATCCATTCTCCAGCTGAGGAAACTGAGCCTTACAGGTTGGTGAAATGCCCAAGGCCCCAGAGCAGATAAGTGACAAACCCAGGACTGGAACCCAGGGACTCAGGACTCAGACACATGATTTAAAAAACAAAAACTGTGTCCTAGATGCTGAGACACAGTATCTAAGATTTCCTACTGGGTGTCACAAACAGAGAAAATGTAGGGATCTGAAGAAATTTGCAGGGTTTTATTCTTTCAAGTGACCCTGGCAAACAGTTCATTGAAATGCAAGTCCAACCTTAATTTCCTTGTGATAAATGATAGGAATCCAAAAGGCAGAGATGTTCAAGGATTAGAACTCAACTGTTCCAATGTCCTAACTCTCAGGTTAAGAAAATGGAGGACTCCCCTGGGACAAAGGGCTTGTGGGAGGCCAAGCCAATACTAGAACTCAGAGCTCCCACCAGGCCTAGGGCTCTTGGCACCGGCCAGGCCTTACCCAGCTTCTAAGAAAAGTTAACAACGGAACTGCTCCTTAACACTGAAATGGTTCCAATTTAAATAATGTGAGGGGCTCATTCTCTTTTTACACGTGCAAACCATATGGATGCTGCCTATTAATGGTCCTAGAATTCTCTGGAGCAAATTCTCCTCACAAATGGGAGGGTGTGTAATGAGTCATGCCTCAGTTTAGTACAAAAGAGAAGTAAATGTGTTCAATAAGGAACCTGCCTGAGAGAACTTTATTTATTTTTTTATTTTATTTTATTTGACAGAGAGAGAGAGAGAGATCGATCACAAGTAGGCAGAGAGGCAGGCAGAGAGGGGAAGCAGGCTCCCCGCTGGGCAGAGAGCCCAATGCGGGGCTTGATCCCAGGCCCCTGAGATCATGACCTGAGCCGAAGGCAGAGGCTTAACCCACTGAGCCACCCAGGCGCCCCCGATAGAACTTTAAATCAACACAAAGTGCCTCCATTACCAACTTCTACCTACAAAGTGTTTTCTAAGTAAATTAAAATTGAAAAATGAAAAAAATGAAATGAAAATGTTTTGAGGAGGACCATATTGTCGAAGTAGTCCCATTTTCCTCCTTTGGCAATATTATAATCAGTCAGCAGGTGCTTCAGTACCAAAATTACTTTTATCACGAAGCTGAAAAATGTTGAATGTTTCAACGGAAGACTCCACAAGGAGAATAGATGAGGACATGAAAATGATGTATATTCTGAAACTGCAGATCCCACCTTATATGTTTTACACAGAAGAAAAACAGTATAAGGCTTCCGTTAGACCAAAAAAGATTCAAGGACAAGAATGTCAAAGGAAGGGGAGCCCTTCTGAGGTGAGCAGAAATCTCTGATTTTCTTCCCTCAGGGCCCTTGGGAGCATCATGGTTAAGACTTGCCAAGAGAAAGGATTTCTACTGAGGAAAAGAAGGGAGTTGAAACTTTTTGAACACGCTAATGCAGGCTAATGTGACAAATGGGAAATACCCACATTTGTTCAGTTCTGGAGCTCAAGAGAAAGACTGAGATATTAGGCCAAAAGCTATTAAAAGGCAGAGTGAATCCAGTTTCACAGTGTTTTGGGAAATGAAATTTTTACTAAAAGAAGAGTGCTCCCTCAAATATATAGCCAGGTTTCTCCTCAAAACAGTCACATGAGGGGTGCCTGGGTGGCTCAGGGGGTTAAAGCCTCTGCCTTCCGCTCAGGTCATGATCCCAGGCTCCTGGGATCAAGCCCCGCATCAGGCTCTCTGCTCAGCAGGGAACCTGCTTCCCCCTCTCTCTCTGCCTGCCTCTCTGCCTCCTTGTGATCTCTCTCTGTCAAATAAATAAAGTCTTTAAAAAAAAAGTAATTTAAAAAAAAAACAGTCACGTGAATTTAAAATCAAGGGAACAGGAAGCTAAGGTCAAGACCCTCAAAGGGCTAAGTTTAATCTCCCACAGTGTTTCAGGACCAAAAAGACAAAAGAACTTCTAGTTCCAGGGTTTCAATTAAAATCCCTAAAGAACCGCACCTGAGGGGCTTGGGCAGCCATAGCTGGACCGAGTCTTCCTAAAACTGCAACATGGCCTTGACTCAGCTCAACTCCCAATGGCACAAAGGTGATCAGCTCCTCACAACATTTACCTAACAGGAAAAGGAGGAAAGCCTCTGTGGAGGAAGATGTGGTATAGAACTAGTAAGATTCTTTCACATAGAATTGCTTGTTATAAAATCAAGTATTATGAGAATATTAGGACATTAGAAAAAATGCAAGAAAATGTAACCAATACTCAAGAGGAAAAAAGACAACAGACGCAGACTCATAGATGGTTCAGGTAATGGGATTCAGCAGACGAAACCTCTGAAATAATTGACTAATTGGTCAAAGAAATGAAGAGAAAAAGAGGAAATGGATGGAAAGGTGGAGAATTTCACAAAGGAACTAGAATCTATGTAAAAAAAATCAAATGGACGTCAGAGAAAAAGAAAATACTTTAATACATACAAATTACATATATATTTTATATATATATATATATAAATCAAGAATATATACTGTCTAAACTCAAATGGGTCAATTAGCAGGGTTGGGTTTAAGAGCAGAATAGATATAGTAAACTTAGAACATAAAAGTTAATTAAAAAAACACCACTATTAAAGCCCAAATAGAAAAGGGGAGGGGCACCTGGTTGGCTCAGTTCATAGAGCATGCCATGCCACCCTGTGAGCCCCACAATAGGTATAGAGATTACTTAAAAATAAATTTTAAAAAAATCAAAAAAAAATTTTTTTAAAGATTTTATTTATTTATTTGATAGAGATCACAAGTAGGCAGAGAGGTAGACAGAGAGAGGAAGGGAAGGAAGCAGGCTCCCTGCTGGGCAGAGAGCCCGATGAGGGGCTTAATCCCAGGACCCTGGGATCATGACCCGAGGCGAAGGCAGAGGCTTCAACCCACTGAGCCACCCAGGTGCCCCCAAAATCAAAATTTTTTTAAAAATAGAAAAAGAAAAAAAAAAAAAAAACGGATCATAAGGAACATGAAAAGGTCTCCCGACTATGTAACTGGAGAGCCAGAAGAAAATAGAACAGGGCAGTAGCAGTATTTGAAGAGACAATGGCTGGGAATTTTCTTTTTTAAGATTTATTTTTAGGGGTGATCCCAGGGTCCTGGGATTGAGCCCTGCATCGGGCTCCCTGCTCAGTGAGGAGCCTGCTTCTCCCTCTGCCTGCTGCTCCTCCTGCCTGTGCTTTCACTCTCTTGTCGAATAAATTAATAAAACCTCTAAAAAAGAGATTTATTTTTAGAGAGAGTAAGCATGAAAGTGGGGGCAGGGGCAGAAGGGAGAATCTCAAGTAGACTCCCCATTGAGTGTGGAGCTGACTTGGGGCTTAATCTCATGACCATGAGATCGTGACTTGAGCTGAAATCAAGAGTCTGATGCTTAACCAACTGAGCCACCCAATGCCCCCCAAAGAATTTTCCAATTTTCCAATGATGTCTTTCCAATGAAAGACATCAACCCCAGGGGCAGAGGGGCACCTGGCTGGCTCAGTTAGTTACACATCTGCCTTCAGCTCAGGTCATGATCTCAGGGATCCTAGCTCCCTGATCAACAGGGAGTCTGCTTCTCCCTCTCCCTCTGCCCCTGCCCCTGCTTGTGCACTCTCTTTCTCTCCAAATAAAATAATAAACAGCATTTCTAAAAAAAAAGTTTTTAATCCCAGTAGTAGCTTTACGGTGGAGTTTACTGAAATTGGGGGGTGGGGGTGGGGAGCACAATTCTGGCATTAAGACTGATGGAGTAGCAGAGTAAGATGGGCCTTTAGAGGTAAACAGTCCCACTCTCAAGTTAGAGAAGACAAAACTGAAGCCCAGAGCAGTTAATGATGTGCCCAGCACCCACAGCTTTTTAGAAGCTGACTGGAAACCTGAAAAGCATCCTTCTAACGTCTAGTGCAGCCTTGCAATGCTCACACCAGGCCGGTCCAAGGTCAAATCTAATAAAATATGATAACTCTCGGTGTAATGCTTTGATTTTAATGACTATACATTTTCAGATAGTGATGGAAAATACCACACACCAGGAGCTCATTCACTGACCTCAGAGATACAGAGCCCCAAACATCACCACTGGGAAGAGCTCACACACACACAGTCTGCTCGCTCTGTGAACCTGATGTTCGCAGGCACAGCAGAAAAACATGTCACAGAGGCAGAGAAAGGTGTGGCCACGGGCTATCACTTTAACCCCAGCAGTCACGCTAGTTCTGGGCGTCTCGAGGCCTTTCTCCGTAACATGGGTAAGAACATGCACAGTATCACCACACATGCTGGTAAATAAAGGAGGAAAATAGCCTAGGGCACTCCCGAGAGGTCAAGAAAAGACAACGCCTAACCCTCTACATAGTCTTTATCACCAGAGCACAAAGTGTCCCCTCAGTGCACGTGGTCTTTTGCTTCCCACACATGTTCTGGGGAAACACACCCCCCGCCAGTTACACCTGAGGCACTGTGATTAGCTAAAACAGCCATACCTCCTCCTCTTTTGGAAATTCGTTAAGACTCCACTGTTTTCCTCCATTACCTTTTCCTGGTCAAATACATGTCATGGTTTTATTTTCATTGTCAAAACACAGTCCAAGACCCTCTCCCCGCCACACACACACACACACACACACACAGCTGGACGGCCAGACACGCCAAGTCAGCATCTGCAGCCCCAGATCCTAACCTCTATGCCCAAGCCTCCCTTTGGAACACCCAAAATATTGACAGTTGGCATAACAAGAAAATTTTGCTATCATTCATCAGAGACAAAAATAGGTTTATTTACAAAACCAGCAAATCAGTTCAAGTATTTTCCAGTGTGGGGATTAGTATTCAAAGAACAGGAGAATGACTGATGAACCATCAAGTCCATCTTAATGTGTGTTTTTAAATCCCCACTGAAAAGCCGATAGGATGCCTGTAACACCATTCCATGGGGTATCTGAGGCTTTTTCTAAAACTATCACTTTGAATTTGTTAGGTATTTCCCTATCATAACTTTCTTCAATGTAAATACTTCTTAACTGATAATCCCTGATAAAACTCAAGTCACTGGTCCTACCTGGCTGTTTCAGTAACTCAGCTCTACTATGCTCACTCATGATTTCCGTACAGCTTCTGCTAGTATTTTAACCTTACACGGGAGGATGTATGTTCTCTCTCTCACTGTCACTCTCCCTCTCCCTCCCTCGCTCCTTCCCCAAGAATCAGAGTACATATAGGCTATGTATTTATACATCAGTACATATAACTTGGAGAATTTACATTATGTAACGTGTGAGGAATACAGTATATAAAACATTTTATACTATCAGACTAGCTCTTGGAAAAACAAAACATGAATACTGGCCAAAGCTCCGTCAATCCTATTCCAATCTGTCAAAATGCCTTAACTTGCTCAATTGTGAATAGTTAGAAATATTGATTTTTCTAACTCAAACTAGTCATGGTCTTCTAAAAATATTGAACTATGGCCATTGGAATTTATGTTATTTTAAACCAGCAGCAAAGACAATACAGAGATTCAGTTAAGAAACTGATCTATAAATAGTGTACAGTGAGATCTGAACTACATCTTTCGTTCTCTACAAAATAAAAGGAAAAGCATGCTGTAAGAAAAAATGTTAAGAAGGTGTTTGTTAATGTAAGTGAAAGTTCTGGGGAGGCTGGGTGGCTCAGTGGGTTAAGTGACTGCCTTCAGCTCAAATCATTATCCTAGAGTCCATGGGGAGTCTGCATCTCCCTCTGACCTCCCCTCTCATGCTCTCTCTCGAGCTCTCTCTCTCAAATAAATAAATAAAATCTTTTTTTAAAAAAAGTTCTATTTTCACCCATAAATACTAATACATCTATTATTTTGACAGAGGATCACTCAGGGTGTGGCTGTTTCATGCCTCTGTGTCAGTGGCCAATCTAGGAATGGCACAAGGCAGGAGGCAAACATTAAAAAGATCATTAAGAGGTCATAACAGATATTAAGGCCCTTCAAGTCCCTCCTATTTTATGCCTTTTGGTCACTTCACAGTTCACCTGCATCTCTAGGATCAGTAGAAATGGGCTTGAAGGAGGAAAAACTTAGATCTGTGTTCTTTTTTTTTCTTTTTTTTAAAGATTAGACACAGTGAGGGAACACAAACAAGAGTGGGAGAGGGAGAAGCAGGCTTCCTGCCAAGCAGGGAGCCCAATGAGGGACTCGATCCCAGGACCCTGAGATTATGACCTGAGCTGAAGGCAGACACTTAACGACTGAGCCACCCAGGCACCCTGTGTTTTTTTACTTCTTCTACCAGCTCTACTAAAACATACCAATTTGTACTAAAAGTTCTGGAAAAACTCAAACTGATCCAAGGTTATTCTACCACCTCTGGAAGTCGGGGTCACTTCAGGTGTGTTTTTCTGAGGATATTTAGCAGTATACACTTCATATATGTATATTCCAACCAAGCTCCTGCATGTGTACTGTAACCGTACTTCTCTCAACGTACGTTAGTCCTTACAAAGAATCCTTGAATAAGTAGTAAATGAGAAACACTTAAATTCAGGTTTTTTACTCTGAACAGTTTGTAACAGCTAGGAAAGTACACACACATTAAGTTTGGGTGAACTACTACTGTTTCTCAATACAAGATCTTCACTTTTCACCCACAGTGAGAGAGAACACAGATAAACAACCCCCATCAGTCAGATCCCTTTTCACTTCCTGACATTCTCCTTCCCCCAAAGTGCCTTTTAAATTGGATGCCCGGGACAAATCAATGGCAAACACTAAAGCGTGTGTCCTAACGGGAGGGTCCCCCATGCCCAAGGGTATCCACAGCAGTTTCCAGAATGAGGAGGAGAGAGAGGTTTCTCCATTCTCCAGCACTTTAGAGCAACTCCCCCTTCCTACAGCATCAACGGTATCTCATCAAGGCCAGAAAGAAACTGAGGCTGTCTTAAATATGCTTTGGCTAAAAGGATAAGACAGAGGAGTCAGCAGGGCGAACATGGGACCATCTTAGCCGGGACCATCTTAGCCAGAATCATCTTAGATGCAATTAGATGCACCTGCGGTCAAAGCTGTCTTCCCTGCTGGTGGCCTAAGTCACCAATCCCACCTCCCTGGTCAGGCAAATGCAGTAGATTACTTGAAAAAAAATGGCTGCAATTATCTTCCTCGATGTGTGCTCCTTTCAACATGACACTCTCCCTTCAAGAGGTAGAATCTATTTCGCCACCTCCTGGATCAAGGCTGGCTTCGTGACTTGTTTCAGCTAATGGAAGTAACCTTGTGGCACTTGCAAGCGGAGGCCACAAGAAGCTTTGTGAGCCCACCACCACCCCCTGCCCCACCCCACCCAGCAGTCTTAGGACCGGGCCACCCCACAGTGCGAAGAACCCCAGGCCAGCCTGAAGAGAGTCAATTATTACATGCACTTACTTGTGGAGCATAAGGAATAACACAGACGACACTGGGAGGAGAGGAGAAGGGAGTTGGGGGAAGTCGGAGTGGGGAGACAAACCATGAAGAGACTGTGAACTCTGAGAAACAAACTGAGGGTTTGGGGGGGAAGGTGTTGGGTGAGCCTGGTGGTGGGTATTAAGGAGGGCACGTATTGCATGGAACACTGGGTGTGGTGCATAAACAATGAATTCTGGAACACTGAAAAAATAAAATAAAATGTTTTAAAAAGTTTTAAAAAAAGAGAAAAAAAATATGTTGGGGCACTTGCCTGGCTCAATCAGTAGAGCATCCTACTTACAGAATCAAGAGCTCAACTAAATGCTGGTTGTTTTAAACCACTGACTGGGGGGCACCGGGGTGGGGACGGCCTTCAGCTCAGGTCATATTCCCAGGGTCCTACTCAGCAGACTGTCTGATTCTCCCTCTCCCTCCCCGCTCCTCCCGCTCTCTCTCTCAAATAAACAAATATAAAAATATAAATAAATAAATAAATAAATTAGAGATTAAAATCAACCACTGACTAAAATGATATTGTGGGGGCTGCCTGGGTGGCTCAGTGGGTTAAGCCTCTGCCTTCGGCTTGGGTCGTGATCTCAGGATCCTGGGATCGAGTCCCGCATTGGGCTCTCTGCTAGGCAGGGAGCCTGCTTTCTCCTCCCTCTCTCTCTCTGCTTGCCTCTCTGCCCACTTGTGATCTCTCTCTGTCAAATAAATAAAATCTTTAAAAAAAATAAAATAAAATGATATTATGGTGTCTTGTTAAACAGCACAAAGCTAACTGCTACCATAAGGAATGGATTCACTCAGTGAACATGTAGTAAATGCCTTCTTCTGTGAGGCAGTGCTCTCACTCATTGCTGGGGGCACAAAGATTGATACGCAATCGTGGCGACATTTCCGCATCTCCTCTAATGACACTAAAAAAGGGTGAGTAACAAGATCTACTTAGATGATAGGAAGGCTCACTCCAAGAAGTCACCCTGGAGCTGGTTTTTAGAGGAAAACACAGGAAGTCCCCAGTACATAGGAAGGGACATCAGAAGGAGACGAGAAACAGCCATGTGCGAAAACACAGATGCAGGGAAGAACTCAAGGAATGTTCTAGGAATGGCAAACAGTTGAGGACAGATGGAGTGTGGGGAGGACATGGCAGATGACGGAACAGGAAAAGCAGGTTGAAGGCAAATAATGAAGGGTGTCACACTGTAAATCATGCTAGGGAATCTGAATGCCTCTTGTAGGCTGTAGAGAGCTACAAATCACTTTTAAGTAGGAAATGACATGCTTAAATCTGTGTTTTAGGAAAGGCAAGCTGATGACAAGTGGGGGATTAGAGGCAAGGGGGAAGGCTCAGGGAGATCGGTGGGGAGGGTATTACTACAAATCCCAGAGGGGACCCAAACCAAACTAAACACAGCCTCTGAGAGGTACAGGGGCCACGTGGGAGGATGCAGACAGTGCCAAGATTTCTACTTTGGGATCTTGGATTAATGGTAAATACATTAATTAAGGCAGGAAAGCAGAAGAGCAGACTGAAGGGGAGCACCAAGCGTGTTTTATAAAAGCACCTGTGGGATATCCTGTGCGAGATGTCCAGGAGAGGCAGGTAAGGATACAGATCTAGACCTTCTGTTGAAGGACAGGAGGTGAGAGCAGGAGACAAAGATCCGGGGAGCCTTTTGAACACAGCACAGAGGGAGAGGGACAACTCAAGACCTAAGAGCAAACATGAACACAGGGAACTGAGGGGAAAAATACAGGTGGAGAAGAGAAAAGGCTAATAAATGGCAGAATCCTGCAGGGCACTGTTATTTCAAGGCAAAAGAAAGAAGGGGACTAGTGGCAACCTTCCTTGGGAATGGAAGAAGGGAAGGATATGGATTATGAATTAAGGAAAAGTGGATACTTGTCCATTTGGCCACATCCCTTCTTCTAGCTAAGTCATCAGCAAGCTCTCCCCTAGGGGGGGTCCTGCCACTCCAGGGGGCCCCTTGAGGGCATAATCAGGGTTAGGGGGAGACCACAACAGGGCCACTTTGAGTAAGAGCACCTGTGTCCATGTGTCTTACTGAAAAACGTTTTTTTTTTCAAACACTTTCTCTGGCACCTGCTACAGCAAAGAACATTCCCAACTTTCATTCTTAGGGGACGTATTTGAAATGAGCTTATAAAATACTGCATTTGCCAAGCAGATTGCCTTTACATATTTTCAATAACTAAAGGAATTTTTAAAAAATAACCCCAGGGGCGCCTGGGTGGCTCAGTGAGTTAAGCCGCTGCCTTCGGCTCAGGTCATGATCTCAGGGTCCTGGGATCGAGTCCCGCATCGGGCTCTCTGCTCAGCAGGGAGCCTGCTTCCCTCTCTCTCTCTGCCTGCCTCTGTCTACTTGTGATCTCTCTCTGTCAAATAAATAAATAAAATCTTTTAAATAAATAAATAAATAATAACCCCAAAGTAGGCAAAAGTTTTATAAACAGAACACAAAAAGCAAAAGCCATAAAAGAAAAAAAAAATCACTGGACTTCATTAAAAATTATCAAAAAAATTATCAGAAGATTGCACGAAGACAGTGAAAAGGCAAGCCACACACTGGAATACTTGTAATAATACATATACCTGACAAAGGACTCCCATACAGAATAGAAAATAACTCCAACAGAAAAAAAGAAAAAAAGCCAATCCAAAATCAGGCAAGTCATTTTAACAAAAAAACTCCTAAAAAGATATCAAAATGCCCATAAGTATATGAAATCGCATTTAATATTAGTCACTAGGAAAGATAAATTAAAACCTAAAGACCACCTCACACCCATTAGGATGACTACTGTCAGAGGGGAGGGAAAGGGAGGGAAGGGAAGGGAAGGGGAGGGGGGGAGGGGACAGAAAAGAAAAGAGGAAAAAAAAAAGAAAAAACAGAACAGGGGTGCCTGGGTGGCTCAGTTGGTTGAGTGTCTGACTCGATTTCGGCGCAGGTCATAATCTCAGGGTCACGGGATTGGGCCCTGACTCTGGCTCTGTGCTGGGTTGGGTGTGCAGCCTTCCTGGGGCCTGGGGTTCTCTCTCTCCCCCTCTACCTCTGCCCCTCCCCCTCCGCCCTCCCAACTCACTCATGTGTGGGCACACAACTCCTCTCTTAAAAAAAAAAAAAAAAAAGTAAAGAACAGAACAAGTGTTGGCAAGGATGTGGAAAAACTGGAACCCCCTCCACACTTTTGAGAATGTAACATGGTAGAGTAGCTACAGTGGTTCCTCGAGAAATTTAAATAGCATCAGCATTCGATCCAGCAGTTCCACTTCCGGGTATGTACCCCCAGAAAACTGAAAGCAGGGTCTCGAACTATCTGTACGCCCTTGTTCAGAGCAGCACTATTCACAACAGGCAAAAGGTGGCAGCAACTTAAGTGTCTACCGACAGAAGGATAAACAAATTTGGTATGAATTCCCCAGGCACTGCCCTGTTTGGAGGTCAGATAGAGGAAGAAACTAAGCATACAGTGTTAGTATTATTCAGCCTGAAAAATTCCTAAGGTACAATAAACTAAGTACAATAAGTACAATAAGCTGGTTACAAAAGAACAAATATTCTAGGATTCTACCCATACGAGGTACTTAAGGTGGTCAAATTCACAGGCAGAAAATAGAACGGTGGTTGCCAGGGGCTGGGGGAAGAGGGACCCGGGATTTATTGTTTCACGGGCACAGTTTCAGTTCTGCAAGATGAAAACCGTTCAGATGGATGGTGCTGATGGTTGTTACCTAGCACAGTCAATGTGCTTAATGCCACGAACTGCATGTGCAAAAATGGTTACCATGGTAAATTTTATGTTATGTGTATTTTACCACAACTAATTCTTTTTTTAATTTTAAAACCCACAGGGAGCTACTCATTCGCCACCCCCCCACAAAAACAGCTGAAGTTACAGAGACCCCCAAACCAAGTGTTGGCGGAAATGCAGAATGAATGGAACTCCTGACACCACTGTGGAATTTAAATTGGTACAATCGCTTTGGAAGACTATTTGGCAATGATCTGCTAAAGCTAAATTAAATAGAAGCCTTCTTCTCTATGAGCCTGCAACTCCATTCCTAGGTATGTGCTCAGGAGAAAATGGGTGGGCATGTGTGCCAAAAAACATAAGCAAGAATGTTCAGGGTCACCTGCGTGGCTCAGGCGGTTAAGCCTCCGGCTCTTGGGTCTCGGCTCATGTCGTGATCTCAGGGTCATGAGATCGAGCCCCATGTTGTCCTCCTCTGCTTCATGGTCGTCCTCTTCTTCTTCCGCCTCCTAGTCCGCTTGAGATTCCTTCCCCCCTCTCCTCCCCCCATCTGCTCCTCTCCCCCACCCCCACCCCCACCCCCGCATGCACGCATGGACACTCTCTCAAATAAAATCTTTAAAAATAATAAAAAAATGTTCATAGCTGCTTTATTAATATTAGCCACACACTGAAAACAACCCAAAACTCCAACAGAATGGATAAGCAAACACAGGTCCATACACTGGAACTACAAATCAGTAAGAAACTAGAATGACTACCACACAGTAACACGGGTCAATCTCCTAGACATTAGGATAAGGTGCAGGACATACACAAGGATCCCTTATGTAGCATACTATTTATATGGAGCTTAACAGCAGACAAAACTAGCGGATGGAGTTTTTAAAAATTAAAATGTGAAAAAAAAAATCATAACATGGCTACCTTCATTCAGGTTGGAAGTGGGATAAAAACTGCCCAGAAGGGGAAAGAGGAGAAAATCGGGGGTAGTGGACATGTCCTCTATCTTCACCTGGGTGGGGTTCACATGGTGTGTGCACGTGTCAAAATTCACTGAGCAGGACACATCAAAAATAATGCATTTTACACTTTATTGTATGGATTCTATAGGTCATAAAATCTCTACAGCACCTCAAGTCTCTATGATGAGTTTGGCAGGATTCAAAACCGGAATAAAATGTCAACTTGTTGCCCTCTTCCTTTCTGCCCTAGAAGATTAGACCCTATTCCTATTAGAAGCCTTTGAGGGATGATTAGTTACTTCCCAGAGGCCGGAGTCAGATAAGGAATCTAAGTGCAAACTTACGTGCTCCTAAATGTCCTCGAACTTTCCAGAAGCCACTCCATCTCCGTGGGATGTAAGAACCTTTATAGTAAGAACCTCTCAGTCCTTACTGCAGCCTATACTTTCTGAGTCAGAGCTCCCAGTGTGCTTTCTACTGGTAAGTGTCCAATTTGGCCTTTTTAAGCTTCGGGAACAGCATCTGACTTTGTTTTACACCCTCATTGGCAGGGGCTAATTAAATCCCTCTTCAGCTGTAAAGGCAGAATGTCAAAAATCACAAGATATCACCACATTCCCGCATTGTGATGAATGCATACACCCTGAGGAAAGAGAAGGCTTCATTCTCTTTAACAGCCATTTTGATGTCTGTCCCTTACACAGCCAACGTAGTAATAACTTTAGCTTCCTCATGAGAGCACCATTCTAAGGTGAAAATCCACAGGGATGAACCCCCCCCTTCCTCTACCATTCATAACACTATGCTACCCAGATGTTGGAAAAGGGCCTTAATATACAAAACTTCGTATCTGAAAGATCCTCAAAGGCCAATTCTTTTAAATTGCGTCAAAATGAAAAACGGCCTCAATTTGATTGTCTTTGATCCCGTATGAAAACAGCTGTTAATTCAGTGAAATGGGTGAATTACGAAGGTACGTTGTATATGTTCAGCTTGGTAGAAGAAAAGACAGACGAGACAGTTTAAAAAAAAAGGAGGGGAGCTTGACGCATTGGTATTCTGCCTGAGAATGGTATGCCAAGTCAAGTGAGACGTACTTTTTGTGAAAAGCAGATGCGGTTACGTCGGCTCAACAGGGTGACCTGTTAAAAGTGTCCCAAATGCAATTATTCCCCAAAATGGGCAGTTTTATACAGTTTCGGGAAGTGTTTTTCAAAGCAAGTATCAAGCAACAATGGGTTAAATGCAAAGCCACATGGTCACAACAAACAATGCTTCTCTTAGCAAAGTAAAAAGTAATGCAGGATTTTATTTAAATACATTGTCTAGAATAGAATAAGCCGTTTTCTCCTTGGGAATACCTCAAAATAGGTTTCACTTCATAAAAATCTATATAAATGGCAAGATACTGGAATGCAATAATTATAAAGCCGGCTAGGTGTATTAATTGTTCTACATACCTGTGGTTTTTCTGATTCCTGTACTAGCTTATCTTTATTTTTCAGAAAGCACTTCGGGAAGCTCCCGTTTTGGCTTCCACACTGCCACCTGTAGACATAAAAGAGAAATAAGCCTTATGTATTATTCATCAACCACGCATCTTTCCTAGGAACTAACAGGGACAATTGAGGAAAAAGTGGCAAAATATTTGCTCCAAGAGATAAAAGCGTACCTTCTCCTCTGTGGAAAATTTGTAAGGAGTCCCTCTCCCCCAGTGATTTGATAAAATTACTCAGAAATCAAAACATGCGATAAGCCTCAGATCAACACCACTCTCTCCGATCAGTTCATTAAAGAAAGAGATGGGAGTCACAGAACTCACCCACATGCCAACCTACAACCATTTCAAGATCTGCCATTTCAAATCAGAAGACAACTTAACCACTTTGTTAACTGGGTAATTAAGAATTCTGTAAATTACCACAAAGAGGGAGAGAGATTCAGGCAAAGGGTACTCTCTCGAACGGTCGTGAAATGTCTCTTTAAGATAATAAAATAACAAAAATAGTAATAAAATAATAATTCTAAGATGAAGTAGTCCTTTTTCCATTCTAAAGAGCAGTTAGGGGTTATTTTCATCATAATGCCCTACACCCGGTTTGAATGTGAATGTAGAGTGCTGAAAGGTCCTTCCGACACCCCACAGATTTTAATCCAGGTAGGTCTTTTTTTCTTAAAAAAAAAAAAAACACGAACAACTATCAGTTAATCAAAGCCGCCAGGAGATGAAAGGGATATGTGTGTGCGCGCGCGTGTGTAAAGAGTCAGACACAGATACAGATTCTAGAGTTAACTGAAAATAAGATGAAACCAGGGTGTTTTTTGTGTATGTGAGTGAGAGAGAACAGAGAGACAAAGATTCTAGAGTTAATTGAGAATTACAGACCAAACCGGGGTGTGTGTTGAGTGTGTGTGCGCGTGTGAGAGAGATACAGATTCTAGAGTTAATTGAGAATAACACACCGCGCCGCGCAGCTCTTTACCTCCTCTGAGTCCCACAGTCCACCGAGAACAAGTGCTCCAGCTCCAGCACCTTAAGCCAAAGTCGCAAGCACCACCCCCACCCCCACTCCCACCCCCCAGCCCCACCCCCACCCACTAGGCGAGCTAGCGCCAGAAGCCACCCAGCCAGCATGCCCGCGGAACCCGCAAACCCAGCGGGTTGGTTTTTTGTTGTTGTTGTTGTTGTTTTTAGCCCCACCAGAGATCCGTGCCCACTTACCCGCAATTTACTTTAACGCCCCGAAAACCTGGCTTGGTTTAAAGAACTGCAGCCAATCCAAGAAAATCAAGTCTCCTTGAGCCACTCTCCTCCTTCTCCCTAGGACGGACATTCACACACACTCACACTCCCTTCCTTCCCGACCCCGAACACGCGCTGGGCCATCCCAAGAGACTCTTGTGGGGGGCCGCCGGCGACCAATCCTGCTCCCATGTGCCTCCACTAAACCCTCATCCAAACGTGCACAAGGCGCCAAGTGCATGTGCACCGTCCGCCTTCGCAGAGAAGTTCGGCAGACCCCATTCCACCCTCTCTCCCCCCTCCCCCAACCCCACTCCGGCCCTGCAAGCGCGAGCGAACGCGCGGGCTCAAGCACCCGCCCGGCAGACAATACTCCAGCAACTCCTGCCTTCCCCGCACACGCCCCGGCTGGTCCTGCCACCGCTCTCCCGTTTCCCCAGGTTTCTACAGTCCCGAGGGTCCCCGAGCAGGGGGCCTCCGCATGGTTCCTGGGTGTAGACTGGGAAGAGGAGCGACCTGCACGCACCACCGAAATGGGGTGGGGGGGGCGGTCGCAGTCCTCCGAAGCCTCTCCAGGGCTAGGCTCTCGAGGAGGGGGTGGGGACTGGGAGACCCGCGGGGCAGAATCTCCAGGGAGGCGGCTTCTCCGCACCTCTTCCCCACCCAGCACAGCGTGCGCGCACAGGCGGGCACACCAAGGGACCGTGCACCTTCCCGCTGCCCCCGGACCTGCCCGGTCCTCGTCCCCAAGCTTGGTGGCCTGGACGCCAGGGCGTCCGGCCCGCGGCGGCCCTGGAGGGAAACAGAGCGCTGCGCGCGGGGGTGCCCACCTGCGCGCAGGATAGCCGATGCGGCCGGTGCGCCGCCCGCTGCGCTGTGTCCGCTGCAGGAGAAGGTGTAGGCGACCTGAGCCCCGGACTCCCCCAGCGTCTCTTCGCTGCCCAGCCGTACGGTCCTAGCTGCCTTTCCTCCCTGACGGTGAGCCTCCCACCTAGCCCGCAGGTTCTGCCACCGTCCCTCTGCCCGCCAGAGCCTGAGCTGTCCTCCCCGCCCCTTTCCCGCCGCCCGGCGCAGCGCCGCGCTCCGCCCCCCGCCCGCCCATCCCCGCCCGGGCCCAGCCGGGGGCTGCGGGCCCTGGGCCTCGTGTCGGATCTCCCCAGACCCGGGGAGGGGGGATGGACGGTGCTGCGTAGACCCCGCGCTCCCGACCCTCTCCCTTCTTCCGCGCCAGCCGCGGCCACCCGCACTCACCCGGCGGTCAAGGGTGTGGGCACCGCGCGCTCTGCCCGCGCTCTTCCGGCGTCTCCACTAGCCGCAAGGCACCGTCCACCGCCCGAAGGGTGCCTCGTTTCTTGGGGGGAAGGGGGTTGGTGAAGCGGGGTGGAGTGAGCAAAACAGAGAAGGCAAAGAAATTAGCATGTCAACTGCCAAGGGATACAAGTTGCTGCCTGTGCCTTGTTTCTGTTACATTGAATACCTGAATGTGCTGCTTTCCTTGTTAAGACCACAGCAATATTCAGAGGAGGCATGAATATAAGATTTCCAAGCTAATTGGTCGTAGGGGCTTTTTAAAATTTAATGATGCAGAAGACAACAGATTCACTCTTTTCAAAGTTACTTAATATATATGGCCACATTTCTAATTTTAAGTAATAGCAAAATATAAATAACAGAACAGCTGTGTTTTACAGAAACAGATCCAGTTTGTATGTGTCATTTAAGCCCTCTGTAATTATATTAATTGGGTTCATTTTAAAGTGTATTTTAGGTATTTCTTAAGAAAATTAGCTCAGAATTTAGGGATTAGAAATCCATAATTTTTAATTTGGCGTTCTGCCATTATTCTAAAATGTCAATTTCATGGAAATTATTAAATATGGTTATGTAGAAAAATGGATCCTTTTTCTCCCAAGTTGGCAACGTTCTTAGATTTGGCAAAGGACGGATTTTTTTTTTAAACGAAGAAATAATAAAATTCTCATTCATTTTCTAGGGATGGGATATCTGGTTTAACTGCTTTTTCTTTAGTGTTTTTCTCTTTGAGGCAAAGTTCCTTTCTGTTTCCTCTTACATTTCTTTTCTTCAGAATTTTTCCCCCTAAATATAAATAAAGCTATAGATTCCATGATTTTTTTTTTAGATTCCATGATTTTTGAGGCTTTTTTTCCTGAAGGGATAGGAAAATGAATAATAATCGATTATCAAAATCAACTCCAGGCTCATGATACTAAATTTCACACTGATTAACCCTGTTTTTCAACTCTGCATTTAGTAATTTAACCTAACACTTGAGAACCAAGAGTTTTCTTTTTAAATCTCATCCCTATAAGAATGAAATGTACATTCTTTAACATTTTGAACCAAAATTAAATTGACTAATGAAGACCATATTCGTAATGCATTTGTTGCTGGGTAAATGAGGACAACGTGGATGATAAACAGCATTCTGAAGAAGAGGCTCTGAAGCAAAGAAAACAGTCTTTAGAAAAACTGATGATCCCCTTTTCAAGGCAAGGATAACAAATACCAGTAATTATGCAAAGAATGACTGCTGCCTCTCTTCTCTCTGCTTTGGTTTTGTGGCTGGGCCTGCATTTATCTCTTTTGATCATCATAATAAAAGTAAAGTAATTCAGCATTCCAGTGACATTGCTTAGTAAATTAGCAATTTGAAAATGCTTTTATTACCTAATTAATCCAAGTAAATGCCTCCGATAAATCCGATTTTACTCTTATATCGCGTGTGTGTGTGTGCGCGCGCGCGTGCGTGCGTGCGTGCCTGCGGAGAAACACTTTGTGAGAAATAAAAACAGCTAAGGCTAGCTCAAGAAAATTGCCAGCCAGACTCTTTTGGTGTATGTGTGTTGCAATAGAGTTGATATTACGTGACCTTCGGGTCTTAAATTATATCTCAGATATTGGTTATGAATTGCTCATCAGCTGCTTCTTTAATGAGTTCCAGTGCATTTGCTCTGCCTCGCTTCTTCCCCAGAAGCATATTTTACTTCTTTGTGTCTGCCTTATTGAATCTACCTTTGCCTAAATTATTTTCACTGAACTTCCACCAAAGAAGCAGATCCTAATCCATAGCTCACTTGACAACCATCTTTGTCCTTCAAGTTAAGTGTCCCTTGAGGTGTTTGGTAAAAATCCAGCATGATTAACCATCCAAAATTGGAAAGAGTACTTCGTCAAGCATGCTTCTGACTAAGAGATAACAATCAGATTTCTCAAAACCAGGAGGGTGTGTCCCATTTGAATAAAAAGAAGAAACAAAACTGGCAAATCCGTTTTGTTCAGGTCAAAACTAAGCCCACAAAATCACAATTCAGATCCTTTCTAAGCCTGAATTATGCTAAGAGAGATATAAAAAGCACAATCCAAATAACTTCATCTGTATTTTCTTTCACCAGTACAAATCCCTTTGCTCCACTGACCAAATACCATTACATTTCACATTTCCCTTTTGGGTCCCGTGCTACTGAGAATTTTTCACTAATCTTTAAATAAGAGTGGAACCAGACACTCCTGCAGCCTCCAAGGGATCCTGTATCACCTTCCATTTGTTTTCCCAAAAGTTTTTTTTTTTGAAACGTCCATGACATTGATAAGGACAGATCTGAACATCCCACGTAGACCCATGGAGGGGAAGTTCCGATAACTGGTCCAAATTCAAAACAGTGAGCTTGAAACAAAACACGAGTTTGTTGTAACAGCTTAATCCTATCGGCATGTCCCATTCTGATTCTCATCCCGGCAGAGTTCTGTAACACACCAGCTTATCCCTCTTGAGCAATTATCTCCTGATAATTGTGTTTTTTTAAAAGATTTATTTATTTATTTGACAGACAGAAATCACAAGGAGGCAGAGAGGCTGGCAGAGAGAGAGGAGGAAGCAGGCTCCCCATTGAGCAGAGAGCCCGATGCGGGGCTCAATCCCAGGATCCTGGGATCATGACCTGAGCTGAAGGCAGAGGCTTTAACCCACTGAGCCACCCAGGAGCCCCATCTCCTGATAATTGTTTTAACAAATTTTCATTCATTTACTCTTTGGGCTATGTTACAACTCACAGTGAGCCCGAACATATTAGGCATAGTTTTCTGTCCTTTCTTTCTGTGATAACTGAGGATTGGAGATCATTTATGGGGGAAGGGGAGATGATAGGACAGCTCTTTTGCCAGAGTCTCCTCTTCTGGCTCTAAGAAAAGCATGAACTGAGTTTCTTCACTTTGGTTAATCGGGATTAGAGAGCAACATTATTGATTTGGACTTGCAGAATGCCAGATTGTAATTGGTCTCTTGGTGCTAGGAAACTACGTCACCGGTTATCACACGAGACAATGATAGAGACAATAGTACCCATATAATGCGCAGATGGAAATGTTGATGCTCTAAGCGAAGTTGCTTAAAATGTGTGTGAGAGAGTAGGTGTGTATATGTATAATTCGAAGCTAAGTATAAACCTGAATACTTACAATAGATCCTTCAGTTATGAAACTCTTGGTAAGCTCTCTTATGGTTTTTGGGTATGTGATAAACGAAGGAGTACTTCAGTATTTACCTTACTCACAGGAAAGTACCCTTTTTTTTATTCTATTAGTTTATTTTAAGTAATCTCTACACCCAACTTGGGGCTCAAACTCATGACCCCAAGATCAGGTTCTTCCCACTGAGTCAGCCAGGTGCCCCAGACAGTACCTTTTTCTGATCCAGAGCTTCCCATAAATTTCAGAGCACCAAATATTTAACCATATCATTCCATGATGGATGGATGGATGGAGGGAGGGAGGGATGGAAGGAAGGAAGGGAGGGAGGAAGGGAGGAAGGGAGGGGGAGTTAAGCCAGTATGATAGATCTGGTGAATACATGTATGACTCATTAGCACAACTGATAAGCACATCAGGTTAGTCAGATCATGATCTCCTCCCCCAGAACCATTTTGTTTTGGTCTGTTTCATGGCTGCCCATCAAAACCTAATTCCTCCACATAGACAAACATTGTTGGTCACTAGATGTTGTGCGTGGAATTGTGTCCCCAAAAAAGATATGTTGAAGTCTTAACCCATGATGCCTATGAATGTGATCTTATTTGAAAATAGGGTCTTGGGGCGCCTGGGCGGCTCAGTGGGTTAAGCCTCTGCCTTTGGCTCAGGTCATGATCTCAGGGTCCTGGGATGGAGTTCCGAATCGGGCTCTCTGCTCAGCAGGGAGCCTGCTTCCCCCTCTCTCTCTGCCTGCCTCTCTGCCTCCTTGTGATCTCTCTCTCTGTCAACTAAATAAATAAAATCTTACCAAAAAAAAAGAAAGAAAGAAAATAGGGTCTTTACAGATGTATTTAAGATGTAAGTTGAGATGAGGTCATACTGAAGTTGGGTGGGCCCTTAATCCTATATGACTAGTGTTTTTGCTGGAAAAGAAGAGACACACAGAGAGGGAAATCAACCTTGTGAAGATGAAGACAGAGATCGGACAGAGTTAGTCTGTCACAAGCCAAACAACACCTGGGCCTACTCAAAATGGAAAGAGACGAGAAAGGATCTTTCCTCTGAGGCCCTGCCAGTGCTTTGATTTTGGACTTCTAGCCCTCAGGACTGCGAAACAATAAATTTCGGTTCTTTCAGCCATCCTGTGTGTGGTACTCTGTTCTTGTAGCCCTGGGAAACCAACATACCAGGGAATCATCAACTCCTGGGGATGCCAGCCCATAATCTCTCATATCCAGTGCAGAGTAAATGTTTAATTGTAGAATGTTTAAGAATGATAGGCGGAGTCATCTCTGTACATGAAGGACAACAGCTGGGTAGAATCATCCAGGAATTGGAAGGAATCTTGAGCATTTACCTAATCTTATGGCTCACCCAAGATGGGACTAGGCTATGACCAAGAATCATAGAGGCACAGAATATTAACGTGTTCAAAGACCGTTGGAGATTGTTCTCTTCTTTTGAGATTACGTGATACCTGGGTGGCATGATTTAAAAATGTGCAGGATGGGATTACCTGAACACGATACACCCCCAACCCCCACAGGCCCCACTGATTCAATCCTGCCTCCCCTTGTTGGGTTATAATAGCTTCCTCCCTTTGTGTTAAAGCGTTTGGTCTTCAGTAATCCCAAATTAAAATGTAAATGAGTCTGGAAGACTTCCCGGCCTGAACTCCTTCCCGACTTGTATGTTTATCAGTTCATCATTCTACACCCCCCCTCCCATTGCCTAGTAGAACACTGAGCTCATAGAGTATCCTCCATAAATATTTGCTAAGCTGAAGTGAGAAGCAGAGATTAGCCAGAGCTCCCCCCAAGGCTGAAGCAGAGAAGAGGAAGCAAAGGAGAGCCCAAGGCAAACTTAATCCCAGCGCTTTATACAGAAGTCCTAGACTTGACTCTGATCGTGACCCGGGACTGGAACACAGGAGTGAGAGGTCAGCTAGGAGTTTAGTCTTCCCTTTGCTCCTCCCAGTCCGGGAAGCATCTGTGGCCCTAAAGGGTAGTGTGGAGGCAGGGTGGTGGGCTTTTGGCCTCTCTAACAACCTCCACCAGCTCTCACCCCCTCTCCAGCCATTTCCCCTAAAACACCTAAACTGAAGAAAAATCATGTATTTGCAATGCAAATGCAACCTTGAGCAGGCCCCAGCCGGACTCCCCATGCCCGCCCCCACCTCCAAACTCCAATTAGAAGCGGGCCCCTGTGTCCTTCCGTAATGGAAATGCTGGAGCTGCCGCTGCTAGAGAGGAACTCATTTTGCAATGCATGCCGGGGACAGACCCCGAGATAGACCCACAGTGACCATTAGAAATCCTCCCGCTTCGTCAAGGATCGGTAAAAGAGAAGAGAACCAAGCACTTTGGAGAGATGTCCGTACCAACTTGAACATGAACAGAGCGGGTTTAAGCCAGAAGTGCCAAGAGAAATCAAAAGGAAAGCGTCGATTCTCTGAAGAAAGGAAAACTGGAATAATTCTCCCTGTGTGTCTGTGGTTGGATCTCGATACCTAGCCTCTAAAAACTTTTGAAAATGTGTGAAGCAGTCAGGAGCTGCTTTGAAACATCACTGGCTGTATTCCCTCATGAAAATGTGCGGGCGGAGCTCAACGGTGGCCCACAGATTGAATCAAAGCGTTACAGTAGAAGGCAAACCAATTTTATATCCGATTTTTTTTTTAAATCTGAAATTGGGCCCCTGAAGAAAAGTCGGCAACCCGAAATGTTAGTGGTCTCCTCGTGGTATTTCTGTTTTCTTTTTAAGATTTTATTTATTTATTTGATAGAGAGAGGTCACAAGTGGGGAGACAGAGACAGAGAGGGGGAAGCAGGCTCCCGGCCGAGCAAAGAGCCCGATGCGGGCCTTGATCCCAGGACCCTGAGATCATGACCTGAGCTGAAGGCAGAGGCCTAAACCACTGAGCCACCCAGGTGCCCGTATTTCTGTTATTTTTGTTAAGAGGGCACTAGATGGTAGCCAGTCCTAGCCGGGAGTGAGGACAAAACTTCCCCACCAGCCAAGGCCAAAGTGATCCTCTGAATATTCCCTGAGTCCCCAACCCCCACAGACCTCCAACCTCCAGCAGCTTCATTTCCTGCTTTCTATTTCCCTGTAGCATCTGTTCCCATCAACATCCTTTATATTTTACTCATTTATTTTTATTGTCTACCTCCCCACTAGAATAACACGTTTCTCCTGAGGGCTGGGATTTTTTTGGAGGGGGGTCTATTGTGTTGACTGTTGAGGCCCAGGCCCCTGCAACAGTGTCTGGCACATTCTAGGTGCTCAATAAATACGTGTTGAAACTTCATGTATTTCAGGGCGCCTGGGTGGCTCAGTCGTTAAGCATCTGCCTTCCGCTTGGGTCATGAACCCGGGGTCCTGGGATCAAGCCCCATATCCGGCTCCCTCCTCAGCGGGAAGCCTGCTTCTCCCTCTCCCACTCCTCCTCACCGTGTCTCTCCTGGTCAAATAAAATCTTAAAAAAAAAAAAATTTCATGTATTTCCGGAATAAGACTGAAGAATGTTCAAAGTGCTCACCTATTTAAGAGGATAAGCCAGTTCATGGGATTTTTTTTGTTTCTGTGTCTTTGTTTGTTTTTGGTCTTACTTTAATTTGTTGTAGCAAAGACTTGATAATAATGATAGTGTACAAAGTAAACAAGAAGATTCACAATGAGCCCTTTGTGTCCCGCCTCTTCATCATCTCAATTTTTATTTCTGAACGTATTAACAACATACATCCACCTGACAATTTTTGAACTGTAGCACTTGTCCATTCAAGACTGTTCTTTTGCATAATTTGGTCTTTCCTTGCTTTCTGTGCAGAAGTTCAAGGGTTCCAACCACAGAGATGGCGAAAGCAATCTCTGACTCAAAGAACACAAGATTCAGGTTCCATCCTCCGGAGGGTGAGGACAGTAAGGAAAGGGACTCAGGACTCTGGGTTTCCTGCCTTCTTTTCTCTCTAGTCTCTGGCCTGCCAAGGGTCAGGTCACTCCTCCGGGTGCTGAGGGGTCCGAGATTTCTAGCTGAAGAGTCGCCAAGTCTCTCACACGGTTTCAAGACCTCTCTGGGTACCTGGCTCCAAAGGAAACCTATGGGTTGCTCTCTCTACTTGACCTTGGCAGAGGGCACAAAGCAACCCCAGCCCTCTCAGCCTGTTTCTTTCAAAAGCAGCGGACCAGGAGAAAGGCAGCACCCATCCATGTCTGTCTAACCCTAGGTTCTCGGGATGGACGTAGGAGATGTGCTAGAGGGTTCCCACAAGGCTCACACCCCTTGGCCCCTAGCCAGTCTCCCTTGAGACAGGGCAGATGGGCGGGGTCAGGAGCGGCTCCGGGGCGGGGCAACCGCCAGTTTTTTTGAGACAAGCTTTGGCTCTGGGTTCTTTCATCAGCAGAGTCCAGTGTTTGCTGGCACGCTGATCCAAGGCTTCTTTATTAGTGCACTTTATTCAGTGTTTCCTACACTGAAACCGCCTGGGAAGCTTTTAAAAAGATGCTAATGCCCGGCCCCAGGGCCTACTACATAATTTGAGGGGCCTCTCGTTCAGAAATTACTTAAGAGTTTCAAGATGCTGCGGCAGAGCATTAAACCCAAGGCAGGGCCCTCGTCCGTGTAGGGCCTCGGGAAACTGCCACACCTCGGGGGCCCAATGAAGCCCACCCACCAGGACTCCACTCTCCCAAAACCCAGATTTCATTGTTGAGTGGGATGTGGGCACTGGGGCATCTTAAAGCTCCATAAATATTTTTCGTATGCGCCTAGGATTATAAACCCTCATTCTAGCTCCAGAAGATTCTTACCAATGCGATTGACACCCGCATACAAACTTATCTCTAATTCAATAACTCAAAACCCTCACTCAAACATTTTCAGTTTATCCGGGATGAAATCATCATGACAACATTCTTGAGAACATTTTTCGACTCATACATAAGTTAAAAGCTGGAGTCATGAATCACCTTTTGATTTCCCCTTTCTCAAAAACAAAAATGTCACGAAAATGGCATATTTTCTCATATAGAAAATTGGTATAATTTGAAGTGTTACTACTCATCATCATTCACATTAGATTTGAACCGAAGCTAAACAAGAATATTGCTAAATGGAAATTTATTATCACATCAATAGAACTCAACAGTGACACACACAAAATTCCAACAAGCACGTCAAACATCTTCCCCCGCTGCCCTTCTCCCTGGAGAATAGGGGGCATGAAAGCACTGTTGTGGGAAATTTTATCTGGGAGAAACCTCCCAGGAAAGGTCTCTGAAGAGTTTCTGATCCTGAGCTAGCCCCACTCCTGTGACACTCTCGGGAGAATTGCACCTTCTCCTATCCTGGGGAATGAGGGTTTTCTCAGACATGCATCTTGAAAAGGGCCCTCCCTGTGTCTGTCCTGGGTCATAAAAGCTATTGGCTGTACCTGAAAGTCCAAAGTTGAAGTCCTTTCCCATCTTCTGCTGTAACCCCCAGGTTCCTTGTTGAGACTCAGTTTCTTTCCAGATTTCCAGACTCTGGCTCTCCATGCGGCTCTGGAGGAAGCTTGGGGGGGCTCGGTCGGTTAAGAGGCTGCCTTCAGCTCAGGTCGTCATCCCAGGATCCCCACATATGGCTCCCTGCTCAGCAGGGAGTCTGCTTCTCCCTCTGCCTCTGCCGCTCCTCCTACCTGCAGTTCTCTCTCTTTCTCTCTCTCTCTCTCTCAAATAAATAAATAAAATCCTTAAAAATAAAGCAAATAAATGCAGCTCTGGAAACCACCAAGTGCTACATCAGGGAAGGTTTGCAATGCCCGGTTTGCAAAATCCAACATCCTGGGATACCATTGTTCACCTTAGGGTATGAGAAGATGTCACTCATAATCTCTTCCAGAGACTCCAGAAGCTAAACAAACATACCCATATGAGGAAAGTCGTGTTTGTTTGTTTTTCCCTACAAGTTCGCTTAACTGTGTATGAGCCAGCTGTGGCTGTGCCCCTGGAAAGGCTGTGCAGCAGATAATGCTAGTACTCTGGTCATATCCCCTAGACCCTTCTTTGTGGGTTCTGTGTATCCATCCCCTAGCTTCCGTGTGCTCTGCTTTGCTCCTAACTGTTCACACCTACAACTGTCTTCAGCGACATACCCTTGAGCTACTGGATCCACTTTGCTGGACCTACTGGCATTCTGGCCCATTAATGGTCCTCCCACCACATCCTCCTACCCCGGGGCAGCCCATACGCCATAATTAACTGGTGCAGAAATATGAAAGTTCCTCCTTCCCTCGTCCCAAGGGGAACAGACTCTGAGGTGCAATTTACCCTTCTAAGCTCCCATTGGGACATCACCTGAACTCACACTCTTGGCTTTTTTCCCCCTCCCCTGTGTTGCTTGCCCCACTCCCTTACTGGTTTCTCCTGGGAGCACTTCCGTCACAAATAGCTTCTACCTGAATCTTCCTCTCAGTCTCTGCTCCAGGGAACCTGGCCCAAGATAGATTTGATTCAGGAAGGTCTTACATGAAAAAGCGATAACAAACACCAATAAGCAAGGAGAGTCTTTGCTTAGATGTCTGCCAAGGAGAGAAGGAGGTCTCTGTCTTTACAAAGTCAAGGGAGGATAACAGATCATCAGTCCAGCAGTGATTCCTTCTTCGTGTTGCCAATAGAGAATTTTACTGAAAAGGCCAAGGGAACTTGGGCGAATCTTTCATTTGCCCATTTTATTTAGCAACGCTATAGCAATTCCTTTGTGGTGTTATAATACCGTGTGTCAGTCTTGTCATCTTGGTAGACCAGAAGCCACTAAAAGGCAGAAACAAAACATTTTCTTCCTGAATCACAAGTTACACAGAAAGGTGAGTTCTAGCACAGAATACATGCTAATAGGGGCGGCTGGGTGGCTCAGGCGGTTAAGCCGTTAAGCGTGGGAGCCTGCTTCTCCCTCTTCCTCTGCCTGCCACTCATCCTGCTGGTGCACTCTCTCTCTCTGTCAAATAAATAAATAAAATCTCAAAAAAAAAGAAAAAAAAAGAATACATGCTTACATAACAGATAGCAATGCCATTCAGAAATGTTTAAAACTGGGGCACCTGGGTGGCTCAGTCCTTAAGCGTCTGCCTTCAGCTCAGGTCATGATCCCAGGGTCTTGGGGTCGAGCTGAGCATCGGGAAGCCTGCTTCTCCCTCTCCCACTCCCCCTGCTTGTGTTTCCTCACTCACTGTGTCTCTCTCTGTCAAATAAATAAATAAAAATCTCAAAAAAAAAAAAGAAGTGTTTAAAATTTTTGCCAACTGTAGTAAATATGCATTTCACTGACTCTTACTTTGTTAGGGTTTCAGCAACAGGAAACAGAAAGCTCACCCGAATGTAATAAAGGGAATAGTTACAAAGATGAAGGCAGGGAAATGAGAACCAGCAAGGATGGTGAAACACCTTGAAGCTAGTAAGGGTGGGGAGCTAGCATTATCCTTAGTAGCTCCCGTTCTCTAAGTCTTTGCTCTGGAATACTTCCATTTATGGTTTTCCACCCATTTTTTTTTTTAATTTTTAAAAGATTTATTTATTTACTTGAGAGAAAGTGAGAACAGGAGGAGGGCCTGAGGGAGAGGGATAGAGAATCATGAGCAAAATCAGGACCAGATGGCTTCCCAGGTGAATTCTACCAGGCATTTAAAGAAGAGTTAATACCTAGTCTTTAAAAACTATTCCAAAGAATAAAAATGAAAGGAAAACTTCCAAACTTATTCTACAAGGCCAGTATTACCTTGATTCCAAAACCAAAGACCCCACTAAAAAGGAGAATTACACGCCAATATCCCTGATGAACATGAATGCAAAAATTCTCAACAACATACTAGCAAATCAAATCCAACAGTACTTTAAAGGAATCATTCACCATGATCAAGTGGGATTTATTCCTGGGCTGCAAGGTGAGTTAACAACCGCTAAGCAATCAACACGACACACCGCATTAATAAAAGAAAGGATAAGAACCATATGATCCTGTCAACAGATGCAGAAAAATCATTTGACAAAATACAGCACCCTATCTTAATAAGTTTACTCAAGAAAGTAGGGTAGAGGGGGCGCCTGGGTGGCTCAGTGGGTTAAAGCCTCTGCCTTCGGCTCAGGTCATAATCTCAGGGTTCTGGGATCAAGCCCCGCATCAGGGTCTCTGCTCAGCGGAGAGCCTGCTTCCCTCTCCCTCTCTCTCTCTGTCTGCCTCTCTGTCTACTTGTAATCTCTGTCTGTCAAATAAATAAATAAAATATTTTTTTAAAAAAGAAAGAAAGTAGGGTAGAAGGAACATACCTCAACATCATAAAGGGCATATACAAAAGACCTAGAGCTGATGTCATCTTCAATGGTGAAAAACAGAGCTTGACTCCTAATGTCAGAAACAAGACAAGGACACCCACTCTCATGTTATTTAATACAGTACTGGAAATTCTAGTTTCAGCAGTCAGACAACAGAAAGAAATACAAGTATCCAAATCTGCAAGGAAGAAATCAAACTTTCACTCTTTGCAGACAACATGATACTGTATGTAGAAAACCCAAAAGACTTCACCAAAAAACTGCTAGAACTGAAAAATTCAGTAAAGTCACAGGATACAAAACCAATATACAGAAATCTGTTGCATTTCTATACACCAATAACGAAGCAGCAAAAAGAGAAATCAAGAAATCAATCCCATGTACAATAGCACAAAAAACGTAAGATACCTAGGAATAAACCTACCCAAAGAGGAAAAAGATCTGTACTCTGGAAACTATAGAACACTCCTGAAGGAAACTGAAGAGGACACAAAGAAATGGAAATGCATTCCACGCTCATGGGTTGGAAGAACAAACATTAGTAAAATGTCTTTACTTCCCAGAGCAATCTACGCATTTAATGCAGTCCCTATCAAATACCACCAGCAGTTTTCACAGAACTAGAACAAACAATCCTAAAATTTGTATGGAGCCCCAACAGACTCTGAACAGCCAAAGAAATCTTGAAAAAGAAAGGCAAGGCTGGAGGCATCACAATTCCAGACTTCAAGCTCTATAAAAAAGCTGTAGTCATCGAGACAGTATGGGACTGGCACAAAAACAAAACAGAAATCAATGGAACAGATAGAGAACCCAGAAATGGACCCACACCTGTATGGTCAATTAATCTTTTTTTTTAAGATTTTATTTATTTATTTGACAGAGAGATCACAAGTAGGCAGAAAGGCAGGCAGAGAGAGAGAGGGGGGTGGGAGCAGACTCTCTGCTCAGCGTGGAGCCTGTTTCCCTTCCTCTCTCTGCCTGCTGCTCTCCCTACTTGTAATCTTTGTCTGTTAAATAAAAATAAAATCTTGGAAAAAAAAAAGAAGACTCCTATTTCTGCATCTCCTGAAGTTTCCAGTG